>NC_142026.1:2859319-3159319 GCF_982192425.1 Myodes glareolus | reverse complement strand
AAGATAACAAATGTACCAGAAAGGTCATTATTCAAAAGATTATGCACAATTTGTTAAAGATGAAGTTGTGGTTTTCTTTCAGCCTTTATTATTTTCTTCTGCATAAATGTACACTCATTTCATCATGTGCCTTGCTCCCTGATTGTGCAAAGCTGTATGTACACACACACACACACTACACACACACATATATATGAGAAAGATATATTCATTCAGTACTACTGATGATGTTTTTTCTTCTGCTGGATTAAGTTTCTGAGTTATAACTTGCCACTTGTCACAAACTATTGTAACGGCTTGGGACAGTGGTCGGATAGACAGAGTAAATTTGTTTTTGTAGTTACGTATTTTATGTCATCAAGCCCAATCCTTAATTTAAAAAAAAAATTAAATAGACTCCATTTAAACACAAGGATTTTGAGTGCTTTGGATGAATACCACTAAGAACCTGGTTTTATAGGACTGGAAAGATGACTCAGATGTTAAGAATGCTTTCTGCTCTTCCAGAGGACCAGAGTTCAGTTCCCAGCACCCACGCGGGCAACTCAAAACCACCTATAACTCCAGCTCCAAAGGATCCAATGTCCTCTTCTGGCCTCCAAAGGCACCTGAACACGTGTGGCATACATACATAATAATAAAAGTAAATTCTTCAAAGAACCTGGTTTTAAAGCTTGTTGTGTCAGGATAAATTAAGTGTTGTAGGTGAATTAACTACAGTTCAGAGTGTTTTGCTTCTTTACAAGTCATTAAATATTACTAATTAGGGAGTGATTAAGGGCTGATGAATAAAGGTGTTTGCCAAGAGCCCTGATAATGGGAGTTCAAATCCCTGGAACTCAGGTGGGTAGAAAGAACCAATTCCCACAAGTTATCCTCTGCCTGTGTACACATATGCAATAAATGTGTAAAAAAAAAATCTATCTTAAAAGTGGTGATAGCCTTTTATGAGTGGGTTTTGTAGATTAAAAGTAAGGTGGGCAGTGGTGGTACACACCTTTACCAGCACTCAGAAGGCAGAGGGAGGTGGATCTTATTGAGTTCAAGGCCAGCCTGGTCTACTGATGAGAGAGTTCCAGGACTGTCAGGGCTACACACAGAAGAAAACTTTGTCTTAAAACCACTCCCACCCCCACAAAATTGTGTGTGTGTCAGAGAGAGAGAGAGAGAGAGAGAGAGAGAGAGAGAGAGAGAGAGAGAGAGAGAGCCTTCTTGAGTATATGATCTACAACTTCAGAATGTTGTGAACTAGCATGTGGGATTGGAAACCAAACCCAGGTTCTCTTAAGTGCTGTTAACTGTTGAGCCATTTCTCTAGCCCTTGATCTTTTTATTTTGTATTGAGTGAGTTCAACTGGGTAAAAACTAATGCCAAAAAGGATCCTCCTCCCCTACTCCTGCAATGACTGGAAGTACAATTACGTACTGGGACTGCCATATCACAAGTGGATATGTTTAGTTACAGATTACAAATCACCTTACTATTTATCATCACACTATAATAAAAGTTATTCATCATCTGTCAGTGCTACCAGTTGTGAACCCTTTTATTTATAGAGAAATCTTTTTCTTGAAAACATCCTTTGAAAATGATTCAGTTGAGCTTTTCCCATGGAACTGACACAGGCAGTGAGGACTATGGACTTACTTGTAAGGCAGCTAGTGTCCTTACTCTGGAGATTGCCCATTTATTACTTAGACAAATCACTAGAAAACTTCTGTAGTTAAATTATCATCTGGGATCTTAACTAACACTTGTGTTTTTAATCAACCTCATTCCAGTGATGGAAAAATTTACACTTAACACTTAGGTATATTTGGAAAAAGCAGTTTATAATTGAGGGATTTCAGATACCAAACTTATTAAAGGTTCGACACTATTCAAAGTCTTAGGTAAATAAGTAACTGAATAGTACCATCAATATTTAGAACCACGTTAGAAAGAAGTAGTGAATACATAAATAATTCTGCCAAGACACTGGGATATACTTCGTGTGATTTTTATTTGGGTCAAGTTCTTAGTACACAGCAGTAATTATTCCAATACAATTTAAAAATTAAGTGAATGTCCCTCACTCTTCTGGAGGTGCTCAATAGCGCACATAAGGAATGTTACTGGCAATACTTGCCCACTCAAGTTGCCTGAATGGTTTTTACTCAGTACCACCAACTCTCTTGGAGCTATAAGGTGTTAACTGGCCAGATCATAAACTGTTTACATTCTTTTTGTAAACCATTTCGTTAAGACAAAAAGTACATGGACACAAAATATGATTAAAAACTGCTTTTCCATAGAATTCTGGACTTGCAAAAGAGGCTCCAGTTTAATGTGAAAATAAGTTTTTTGTCTTACAAAAATGTAACATATTTATTAGCAAGGATCATTTACACAGCTATGCCTGTCATTTCACTTGATTTTTTTTTTTAAATAGAGATTCTCAATTTAAAAAAGAGCATAAAGTAAACTTAATAGCAAGCTCAATGCCTCCATTCAGTGACTTTGTAAGGCTCTCAATAAGTAAGGCTGTGTACTGTGTTGTGCTCTGCTCTGCTCCTGCCAGCGTAGAACTAAATATAATGCATTCTTACTACACACAGCTGTATGGAAATGTGTTTACAAGTAAAGTTTTAGAAGGGAAATGATTATTTCTACTCAGGTTGCACTTAAGCTTGAACAATGTGAATACTTGGGTGGTTATTTGTCAAAACATGGCTTATCTTTTCAAGTGTTATCCTAAAAACAAGAACTGTTGCTTTCTAAAGAAAAATAAAGCACATTTAATTACAACAGTTTGTACACTGGAGAGAAGACTGAGTTCTAAGACTAAATAGCTGTTTCTCTGAAACAAAGCATTTGACCTCATTGTTAAAGTGACTGGAACAAGCATTTTAAAGCTTATGAGTTCCAAAATTCTTTGATTCCAAATAAACAGTGTTAGAGAAATGTCATCTCCACACACATCAGTTCCTGGTCAAATGTATTCAGAAGTAAACAACTCCCATTCATTTCAAAGATTTAGCAATCAATCTATCACTTCTTCACCAAAGCCCTTTTTAGAAGTAAAGGCGGCTGTCAGGACACACCATGTTCTCTCCATAAGGACAGAGGGTAATAAGGTAAAACAAGAGTTAGGCTGCAGGATAACTCTGCAGGACCTTTAAAGAAAATGAAAAGTGAAAAATAAAAGCAAGCTATCGTTTTGATGCCCCATGCATAAGAATCATCATAAAACTGTTAATGAGTCCAACTACATTGCAGATATCAACTGTAAAGATGCACAAACCAGTCTCTAGCTAGGCAATACACAGCAGTAGTAAGGGTAAGGAAGATGTCACCCAGTGGCTTTTAGGAACAGCAAAATCAGCAGTCCTGTACCGATCCCAAGATAGGAACAGCAGGTGCCTCTTAGGAAGAGAGAAGGAAGTAACCAAAAGGAAAATACTGTAGGAGACATCTTTAAAAATTCATATTTATTCCAAACACAGCAGGCTGAAATCTCTTGGATCTAGATTTCAAAACATTGGCACTATTTTTGTTTCTAATTTGCCTTGGCTATAAGGTCCAGCACAAGAATGTATTTTCACTCAGATCCACTGACCTTCAAATATTAATAGCAAAAAAGAGACAAATATCCAGTTTTTTTTAAGGGTAATCAGAAATCTCAAGGAAGACCAAACAAAGCCTTAAAAGCACCCGTGACCTGGAAAAGCAGCAAAGTTTCAACATTCGTTTAAAATTTCTAATATCAACTGTATTTTAGTTTATGGGCAAATAAATGGGAAAATTTACAATAAAATAAGAGATAACCTCACAGTATTAACAGCATGCAATCTACAAAATATTACATACATTAAAAGTCTCCAATTACTGTAGGCCTGGTTCATTGTTACAGAGTATCCTTCCAAGACAATTTATAGAATTCAAAATTGTAAAAATTCAAAAGATGAAAAAAAATCCAACAGATCGCTTTTTTTGTTTTTGTAAAATCGCATCAGTACTCAGTAATACAACTGGGAGGAATCAGCTGACCTGTGGATTCCCCCAGTGCAAGTATCCAACACAAAGTATTCTTGGAACCTTAACTCAACAGGTCAGCTGTGTTCCTTCTGTGACTCCACAAGCTAGCTGTTTCCTGGGTTTCCAAACATCGTCTTATTAATCCATTAAGCTTGCTCAACAAATGGCTACTTAAATAAATAATTAGTGCAACTATTTTCAAAAGTTTCCACGTACCAATACAAGCAAAGTTAAACATATTCATATATAGTCTTGCTGCGTCCATAATGGAGCGAAAGGTTCAGAGGACATTCAGGGACATTATCCTGAAGATAGTCAATACGACCTAGCAAAAGCATGAAGTGGAACGTATACTAGAAGCATGTTAAAGATGAATCCAAAGTGTTCAGAAACATCTAAAAGTATAATGGCTGAAGTATGTTTTAAAAAAGAAAAGAAAAAAAAGGTTGATGCCTAATATTCTAATGATGCTCCTGCTTATAATCCTAGTTTGGGGAGGTTAAAGCAGAAGGAACACCATGTCTGAAAACAAACAAAATCCTGCAATTTTAAAGCAAAAAAAACAAGTCTTAGGCAAGAAACTGGTTGAGTCTCAGTTACACAGCAAAACTCAGATAACAGATCTCTAAGTGGAATTAGCTTCTGTCTCCATGACCTGCTTTTTTTCCCTTCTACAACACTTACTCATTTTTCAACCAAATTATTCTAGCATCACTATCCAGCACATTCAAGGCCTGCATCTTAATTATACATAGCGATTATTTCCTCTTTTAACTCTTCAGGTAAAGTTTCCTGGTCAGATTCTTTCTGGCCTATTCATGTAAGAATAGGTAAGAATCCACAGGGAAGCTTTGGTTCTAACCACAAACTGACCCACCATGGTATTCACCTACTGGGCAGCAACACCTCTAATTACAGATGTGATTGTTAAAGCCACCAGATGTACAAACACCACTAAATTTAAATTAATTGTAGATGAGGGAGTTGCCCATTATTTCAAAATCATACTGGCTCATCACTGTGACTGGGTAAGTATTTTGTCCTACAAGTCTTTTATACTACACTTGAGTCTGAATCACGAGGTTCAGATCTTCCTAGGATTGTCTACTTTAGAGTCCAATCATACCAAATCATGGGAATATTTACTGTTCTAGAGCTGAGAAAATAAGAAAAATGGCTCCACATCAGCTAACACTGCCACTGATAGCAGGCCAAGAGCACAGTAGCACCTGTCACTCCCAATCCAGTGACTGTCAAGAGACCTGACACCAAGTCTCTTCTAAAAATAAGAAAAACAATGTTTTTAAATATCAGAAGAACAGGAACAACTGGTCTGACTTCCTGACCTAAGACCTTCCTGAAGGAGCACTTAAGCTCTTCCCTTCAAAGCCTTAGGTAGCTTTGTGTCCAGTTTCACACATCTACCTCAGTACAAGTCTCGATCACATTTTTTATCAGGTTCACCGGCTGTTATCAGCAATGCAGCCTCATGCAACAGTAAATTAAAATCAAACTGTGGTGACTGGGAGTGTGGAAATGTTTGGAGACTCACATTTTGTCATCCTTATAATCTACAAACAACAGGATGCAAGGGAGTTCAGTATTAACTCACCTAGCACACTCCAGTGTTAAGAGAACACAGGATTTACAGTGTTAAAAACAGCCTTTGAAACAATCCAAAAGTAGTTAAATACGGTATTTAAACAGTAATTCCTTCCTCTCCACATGAAAGTAAGGGGCAAGGGTGTCCACTGGACCATGAGACTAACCCCAAGGCAGAGGCAATGAATATCCAATGTCACAGATTCTGCAGGAAGAGAAATTCAAGGGTGTACAGTATTCCTGAGAATGATCCCAGACTTTTTTCAAGCCAGTCTTGGTCTGATTTGTTTTAGCTATATGTTCTTGTTGTTATGCCTTCTATAGAATGAGAAATGGTCACATTTTCAATCCAGACAGTGTCGTGCAAATAACGGCAAGAAGATCCATTTGTTCAGACTCGAATTTGATTTTTTTGTTTTTAATACTAGGGGATGAACCAAACATAGAAAAAAGAAATAACTTCATCATTTGTATACTTCATTTGTTTCACTGGGAGGAAATTCCCAGGGCCTCTAGCTAATCTGGGAAGACCTGACTTTCTGAGAGGGAAGCACAGCTGTGCTGAGCTTTACTCTGAATAATGCATGATGGACTCAACGTAATTCCCGGGGAAGAGCCCAGTCACTCCATTCATTACTCCCTCATACCAACCATCGTCATTCTTCTTGATGACATAAATAATGGCTCCTTCCTGAAAGGACAGCTCATCTTCCTTGTCTTTTGTATAATCATAAATTGCCACAACTAGGGGGAAAACAAGATAAGATGTGAATGAGAATACCATTCCTAGAAAGACAAAGCCAAATAAGCACTCATACATAGCAACTTTCTAAGCATTACTAAAAAACATGAATATAAATTTTAATCAATTCAATACAATCAAACATCCTTTTCTAGAAAAAGGTTCTAAATCTAGTATAAATGGCAAAAAAACAAAAAAAAAACCCTCATGTTTAGTTAAACTTACCCTTCAATAAAAAAATCAACTGCAGAGAAGAAATCTAAGGATCATGAAAGATAGCTATTCATTTAAACTTATACTGAGGCACCATATTGTGTAAAAACAAATGTTTATATCTAAATATTACACTACTGTTTTGAGATATATTATCAGGCAACTGAGAAATGAGACAGGCTAAAGGAATAGCAGGGCCACGTCTCCTTTTCTGGACTCTGCCTGTTGGTGAATGAGGACTGAATTCTTACAACTTAAATCTACTATACATACACTTTTTCTTTCAAAACATAAACTGCATTATTTCCAATTTAATACATCCACAATAATAGAGTGAAGAAAGCCAGTACACCTGTACATTCCTCTATGATTTTTATGGGTTAAATCACCTTTATCTCTCAGATACTCTCTAGTTCCTAATATTACATCTACCCTCAAGAATTGATAAAATGGGATGTTAACTCACATCCACTTAAGAATTAGTCTTTGTTCCAACACCCTGTATTTTTTTGCATATCACAAAGAATTTTTTTTTTCAAAAAAAAAATCTTCATTTGGGTCAGCAAGATGGTTGGTGGGTAAAGGCACTGCTGCCAAGCCTGAAGACCCAGTTCAATTCCTAGGACCCACATATCAGAAGAGAATGTGATGTAGGTGTTGATTTCATTGGTTAATTAATAAAGAAGCTGCTTGGCCTGATAGGTTAGAACATAGGTAGGCAGGGAAGACAGAACAGAATTGTGGGAGAAAGAAAGCAGAGGCAGGCAGTCGCCATGACTCTCCTCTCCGAGACAGACGCAGGTTAGGATCCTTCCTGGTAAGCCACCACCTCGTGGTGCTACACAGATTATTAGAAATGGGTTAGTTCGATAGGTAAGAGTTAGCCAATAAAAGGCTACAGATAATGGGCCAAGCAGTGTTTAAAAGAATACAGTTTCTGTGTAATTATTTCGGGTAAAGCTAGCCGGGTGGCGGGACGCAGCCCGCCGCTCCTACTACAAGAATGGACTCCCACACACTGTCCTTTGACCTCTAACATGGCACTCACACATGTGTGCATAATATGTACATACCCACACATATAAATAAATGTAGTTTTTAAAACTTAATATCTCCAGCTGTTTTCCTAAGCATGTACTGTAACTTGTCTTAAAACATGAGAGCTGGGATGTATGCCAGTAGCAGTGCCCTGGGTCCTATGTTTCTGTTCCGTTTGAGTAAAAAAATCTATTCGCTTCCCTCATACATTCTATTATTCTATTATTGGGGTACATTGAGGACATCAAGCCTAACTTAGAAGAGTCAATATTGTGTTTCTCAAAATATCACTAAATGCCTAAAAACAATTCAGTGTAAATTATATGTCAAGTTTAGGTATAAGAAATTTAGACTCAAAGTATTGCCAGCCAATCAATATTTTCTAGTTTTTTTTAAGAAAAGGTAACATTCTTAGTACTTACAAAAATGGACCCAATAAAAAGTAATACAGAAGATAATTATATTTATACTTTGTAGCAACAGAGTAATTTAGTACACAAAGTTATTGCACTCAATGTATGCATCCTTTAAAATAAAGAAATTGGAGGTTATGGATGTAGGTTGGTGGTAAAAGACCCAAGGTTCAGCGTACAGCAGAAAGGAAGAGAAGGGAGGGGAAGGGAAGGAAAGAATTGCCTCAGAAAGAGTTAATAGCAAATATGAGTTCATGGCTCTAGTTATAGTAGCTTAGGAGACCCTATTTTTTAAGGGTCAAAATTGGTAATCGACTAAAATTTTTAATTTTCCCAAACAATGCGTTTAAAATTACCCATTTTCATTCCAGGGAAACAGACGTATATAAAACATATATGTTAGACATCTGGCTATTTCTGTGTAGTTGTAAGCAAAAAAAAACAAACAAACAAACAAAAAACCAAAAAAAACCCTAATGGTGCCTGCTATTTTCTCTCAATGTTTCTAGTACTAACATGAAAACACTGTAAAATCCAAGGACAGCACCCCAGTGGAGTGTACTATAAGAAACACTTTAGCTAAGCAAAATGAAACATTTCATTTTAAATTTATATGAACAGTGTTAAAGACCAGAAGAGGGAAAGAAAACAGGAGGAGGAAGGAGAATTCAAGAGGGAAGAAGGTGGAACAAAGAGATGGTTCAACTATCTTCTCTCATAAAGATAACAAACATCACATACTGAAAACTGGAAATATTGCTCACACATCTGTTCCCAATACAGCACAAGGACTAGACATCTCTAAACAGATTCATATTCACCCAGTAATAAGTATAACAAATATACATTTGAAGGTAAGTAAGAACGATCTGGAGAAGTATTAATAAAGGCGACAAAGACAATATCAACAATTGGGAAGCCACTAAAAAAAAAATTAGAAGGTAACCAAGTTACTCATCTCCATATGTGTTTGTATTATTTTGTTGTGGACTGAGGTGATTTTACTTACATGGAGAGTGAAGGCTTGTCATAAGGCAGTAAAACCCTGTCCAAGATATTTTGGAACTGATGTACATTCTGCCCTGAGGTAACCAAAGTTGATTTTGTCATTACCACTAATAAATTTAACTTCTTAACAATACAATCTCAGTTAAAAGAAATTTCAGAACTTATTGTGGATGGTGCTTCTATGAAAACAATACCCCTTTGTTAATGAAGCTATGTTTCTTCTGCCCTCACCAGGATAATGAAACTCCATACAAAAGTAACTAATAAACCTCCTGGTCCTTTTAAGATCCCTAGTCTTCTCTTCCTGTACTGCTTGGCAATGATTACCTATGCTCCTCTCTTGACATCTCCCTCCAGTTTCTACCAACAGTGTCTTCTATTTCTCTTGAGTTTTGCTGAATTTCTACATAAGCCAGGAAACCAGGAGTTTGTCTTGCCTTCCCCTAACACTTTCCCTATAAAATTCTACTTCATGAATCTCTGAACTGAAGCACTTCCTGTTGTGGGAATTCCGGCCCCATGGTTATTATCCAGTCATGTATCCCCAGAGAAGACCACACCCATTGGACCAAGCCACCCCAACATGAACCAAATTCCCACAACACTTCCTCATCACTATGGTCACTGTCCTCACCAGCCTGTCAACAGTACTGGAAGCAGTGTGAGCACTGACTTTTAGACTCTGCTTGACTCCTATGCACGCTGCTTCCTGATGATGTTATGGTCAACAATCAATCAAGAAATGGCTCTTGGTTCCCTTGTACCCTTCCACTTAAAAAATACAAAAAAAATCTGGATGACAGGGAAAAAAGACATTCAAAAACAACTGACCTTTACTAAGTCAATCTTTCTGAAAGTCAAATTGATCTCGTCTACCTTTCTGCAGGCCTTAAAATGGAGATATGAGCTAACACATCCTTTTAAAAAAATGCTTTTAAAAACAGTATTATTTGGATTGTACCAGGTAACTCTGAAAGCTCTGAAATATCTGAGAAACAATGTGCTTTGCGAGCATTTCCAAGTTCTACATTTACAACACTGAATTCTAGTAAAGAGAGCGCAGAAGCTGGCAAATCACAAAGCTTAGGACAGCGGGAGAGGGGTAAGCGACACAGTTCAAATCTCAACTCTCACGCCTACTTAATTTCTACTAAGCTTTTTTTTTTTTTAACTACTTTGTGGGAATTACAATAGTTCTCACATTTGCTACCTGAAAGTACTGTCACATTAAACGTGGTGATTCACACACAAAAAAATAAATCATTATTAGTTTATTAATAAGTTTTGTGCTGTGATGGGCACAAAAAGAACGCATAAAAATACCTGTCAGTCTGGGTGTTAAGGTATTTAATCCAGTACTTGGGAGGCACAAGCAGGTAGATCTTGGAGTTCAAGGCTAATCTGCTCTACACAGTAAGTTCCAGGGCAGTTAGGGCTACACAGTGAGATCCTGTCGCAAGCAAAATAAAACAAAAATTTGCCTCTACCCAAGTTAAGTCAGAATATACAACCCCTTCTTGATAACTACACTAATAAACAAGGAACTAAAATGAAACTTATGCTATGGTTGTGGTGGCCACAGCCTTGGGACCATACAGGGAACTGCAACAAACTGTTTCAGTTGTTTTGTGAAAAGAAAATTCTGGTGGGCTTTTGTTTGTTTTTGATTTTGTTTGGGGGGGGATTGCCTGTGTTTTTGTTAGACAGAATCTTGCTGTCTTGCCAAGGCTAGTCCTGAACTCTTGAGATCAACTCTGATCTTCCTTTCAAACTCCCAATGAACTGGAATAAGAAGCACAAGGTAGGATCAGAGAATGTAACTGAAGGAGGAAGACAAGCTTCCAAGGTCTCCAGTGTGCACTGGCTTGAGAGCCAGGCATTAAGGCTTGAGATAGGAAAACAAGCCCTTAAGCAATAGCCTCAACATTAATTCACAAATAAAAGACCCAACCATAAACCAAACACTGAATAGTTCTTTTTGTTTGCAGCAAGGGTAAAGAAGTATTTAGTTGGCCCTAATGTTTCTGGTTTGGGGTATCTGAATTTTTATTTTTTAAAAAATAAAATTTTTAAATTTTATTATTTTTAATTTTATTAAAATTTAATTATTTAAATTTTATTAAATTTTATTGCACCCTGAGGTGCAATCCTTTTGTTTCTGCCACCTGAGAGCTGGGATTACAGATCTGTGCCACAACACCTTAATCTTTGCTTTGAAAGACTTGAATATTAACAGAACCTAACCTTAGAAATATCGGGCATATTCTTTTAGACTTTAAAGAATTAGCTGAACATAAAACTTTCTCTTGAAAGCCTCTTCAGATTTTTACATGTCCAGTGAAGACTTAATTGTGTTTAAAGCAAACTTCACTGTGATTTTCTCTAAACGAGTAACTAAATTAGCTTCTCAGAGCTGCAACACCTTTCCTACAAACATGTTTAAATAAGCTGGGGAGCATTCCTTATAATTTAAGGTATAAGTTTTCATTCCACCTCCCATATAAGCAGGCTTATAGGCTTTCCTGCCCTAGCATGCCCAAGTATGTTACTGACTTTTTAAGTATTTCATAATTTTGATATTACAAAGGTTTTGTAAATTCAATCTTCAATTATTGCTAGTAAATCAAACAGCACTTAATTTTCCACACTGACTAGTAATAATTTTGCTTTTAAATTCTATCAACTCTTTTCACATATTTAAGTTCCTCAAGAGAAAAATTCAAACATTTTTGCTCTTTTCCCCAATATCTACGCCTTGATGACTTCTTTCTTTGCTGCAGTGGCTGGGGCTTGAAATCTTGGGAGCTATACTTATTCTTCTCACATGAACACAATGTTAGTTTAGTCGATGGTTTAAATTGATTGCTTTTATTGGATTGAACCAACTCTTTCATTCTTACATTTGGATTTTCATCATGAATCATCAAGTAGTATTTTTGTACAAAATATTTTTACCTTTAATTTTTACTTTTAATTTCTGCAGAAAATTAATTACAAAGGTTAGTTTTTCAAATGTTAAATCAAGCATCCCAGCTCTAAATTTTACTTAGTCACAATCTATTATTCTCCATTTCCTGCATTGCTAGATCTCATTCAATGAAAACTCTAAAAATATTTCTATTTGTTTGTTTGAGATAGGTTCTCACTGTGTAACTCCGGCTATCCTCGAACTCAAAGATCCTCCTGTGGTGCGGGAGAATTGTCTGTACTCTGTCAATCATGTTTTAAATAAATGCTGAATGGCCAGGCAGGAAGTATAGGCAGGTCAACCAGACAGGAAGTAGAGGCAGGGCAATGAGAACAGAAGAATTCTGCTAAGGAGGAAGCCCATTCCTAACAGTGTGTTAAAATATATACAAGCTAAAGGGTAAAGTTCTTAAAGTAAAAAAGAAAGAAAAAGAATAGTTGGGTGTGGTGGCACACATCTTTAATCCCAACACTTAGAAGACAGGGGTAGACTGACCTCTGTGAGTTCAAGATGTGGTAGCACACACTTTTAATCCCAATGCCTGGAAGACAGAGACAGACAGATCTCTGAGTTCAAGGTGTGGTAGCACACACCTTTAGTCCCAGCACCGAGAAGGCAGAGACAGGCAGATCTCTGTGAATTCAAGGACAGCCTGGTCTATAGAGTTATTCCAGGACAAAGATATAGAGAACCTGTATCAAAAAGTAAAAGTATAAAAAAAAAGAAATAGAGGTTAAAGTAAAGCCATGTAAAGATGAAAAATACACAGAAAATCTTGATACTGTATGCTATTATGCTCTCTTTGAATTGTTTGAATGCTGAGGAAGAAGCAACAGCTGCTAAAAGATATCTGTTTATAAATGCTGCTGAATTAATCCAAGATAGGTATTTTGAAAATACCTTGACTTCAAAATTGAAGTCAAAAGGTATGCTACAAGAGCTAGTTCCAGGACAGGCTCCAAAGCTACAGAGAAACCCTGTCTTGAAAAACAAAAAACAAAACAAAAAGGTATGTTACTTTGGAGAACAGATTTTGTTTTCACAGGAAAAGACAGACTGTGGGTTCATTCTGAGTTAAGAAAAATAAGGTTTTATCAAGGAAGACCACCTGAAAAATCTCTGGCAGGAACAGATGGCCCAGATGTCTGAGTTCTACATCTAGAACAGATTCAAGATGCTGCCTGAGATGATCAAGCCTCACAGGATAGTCCAGTCTGGACTTGATCATTACTCTAAATTTTCTTTAGGTCCCCATAAGATTATCAGTGCCTCCAAGCAGCCTGAAGTATCCTGGAATACTACTCCCACATTCTCAAAAATGGACTATGGAGAAGTGGTGCGGGAGAACTGTCTGTATTCTGTCAATCATGTTTTTAAATAAATGCTGATTGGTCAGATAGGAAGTAGAGGTGGGGTGATGAAAACAGGAGAATTCCGCGAAGAAAGCCCTGCCCAGACCACCAAAGAAGCAGGATGTGACCTGCCCTGCTGAAAAAGGTACTGAGCCATGAGGCTAACATAGGTAAGAATAATGGGTTAATAATATAAGCTACAAGAGCTAATAGGCCAATCAGTTTTATAACTTATGGAGACCTCTGTGTGATTTTCTTTGGGAACTGACGACTGTGGGAACTGACGACTATGAGAACTGGGCAGGGCAGAAACCCCTACAAGCCAGCCCACATACTACACTCCTTTTACTTCCTCCCTACTGCTAGGATTAAAAGTGTGTGACACCATGCCCAGCTTCTGTCTATTTTTACAAGATACTCTCAAGGATTTTATTTCTGGCTTTATATCAGCTCATCCCTGTTCCATAGTTCATCAGATGCACTGCAGGAAGCAAAGACCTGTATTTTGAGATCTGCATTTTGTTTACAACTATCTTAAGCTCACAAGTTAAGAAAAATATTTACCTCTATCCCCTCTGCAGGGTCTAGGAAATCAACCTAGCATCTTATCTCCTATCAGAGACCTGTAGGCACCAGGCTCTGGAACTCAGTTGGCATTTTCCTTTGTTAGTCAACAATCACAGACCCTCAGTATTTACTTATCAGTTAGGGATGTCTCCGGACCTGAATTCCAGCAGACCTGAGTTTCCTGACACCTTTCCCTTCCCCCTGCCACCTTTCCCTTCCCCCCTTTGCCCGTTTGGTATATAACAGCTTCTGAGGAAATAAACTGGACGGCTTGATCAGAAATCCTGTCTTGCTGTCATTTCTTGTGTCTCCTGCCCCTCCATTCCTCTCCTCTCGGTTTATCAGGGACCACTGTTCGAATCCCACTGGCCGGGATAATGCATTGCCTCCATTTCTATTTTCTGTAAAGTTTCCTTCATGAATGTCTCAGGTTGGAACTATGGCTTAGTGGTTAAGCTCCTAGCACCAAAATGGTGGCTCACACCAATCTAACTCCAGCACCAGGTGTGTGCTATAGAATATTAAGATATGTCACATTTGTTCATGCTATGGGATATTTTCTAATGATGCAAAGGTATGTTGCATTCTTTTATGTTTCATTTGTTTAACTCTGTGAATCTGTGCTACTTTGCCTGTCTAAAACACCTGATAGGTCTAATAAAGAGTTGAACGGCAAATAGCAAGGCAGGAGAAAGGACTGGTAGGGCTGGTAGGTAGAGAGAATAAATAGGAGAAATCTGGGGGAAAAGATCAAGCAAAGAGATCAAGGAGTAAGAAAAGAAGGAGCCAGCCACCCAGTCACTCACTCGGCCATGGAGTAAAAGTGAAAGTAAGATTACAGAGGTAAGAAAAGGAAAAGGCCAGAGGCAAAAAATAGGTGGGATAATTTTTAAAAAGCTGGACTAGAAACAAGGCAAGCTAAGGCCAGGCATTTATAAGTAAGAATAAGCCTGTGTGTGATGTATATGGGAGCTGGGCAGTAGGCTCCCAAAGAACCAAGAGTAAAGAGAAAAAAAAAAAAACAACCCACCAACAACAGGCATGAACATGGTGGACAGAGACATACATGAAGGCAAAAAAAAAATCTCCAAACACATGGTTTTGAAACTGCTGGATGGAACTTGTAGAGAAGCTCCCTGGGTATGGAGTTTCCTGTAGGAAGGCTTTAAACCATAAACTGAGTTTCTTCACAATGTGTAGGACTATTCCAGGTAACTTTCTCATTTCTTGGAGTTGGAGATGGAACCCAGAACTAACTGCTCTACAACCAAACCACATCCCTAAGCACATCTATTGTTTTTGACTGAGCTTTGCTAATTTGTTTTTGGGAATTCATTTATTTTGTCTAAATTATTAAACTTATGGGCATAAAGTTAACCAGTTAATCATTTTTTTATTATCTTCCTAGTATCTATAGAACACATGACTATACCTTTCAATTTCATTCCTGGTAAGGATAATCTTGTGTGTTTTACCAAACATTTTTTAACATTATCATTTAATGTCATAAATTCCTTCAAAATACTAGTCCACACATACTAATACTGTTTAAATATATATTTTATAAAAGTATATTGCAGAGCTAGGAGAGTGGGTCAGTGGTAGAGTATTTGCCTGGTACACAAGAAAACCCTGGGGTTCAATACTCCGTCAGTCTGTCTGTTATCTGTGTCTGTTTTTCTCATAAACACATACTTAGTTCTCTTCTTTAAAAGAAACTAATTCCCTTTAAGTATATTATTTAATTTCTAATGTTTGAATATTTCTGTTGGAGTGGTATTTTTGTTTGTTGGTGTTAGAAATGGCTTACTATGCTGTGAGCTGGCCTTGAACTCCTGGGCTCAAGAAATCCTCTCTGTCTCCCAACAACTTGGGGCTACAAGACTGTGTCACCATTCTCAATTTATTTCTGTTGTCTATTTTACCAAAATTCTATTATGGTTAAAACGTGTACTTTCTATCATTTCAAGATTTAGTTACAGAGCACTTTTATAGCCTAAACTACAATCTATATAAACAAAAATAAATTTAATATTTTAAAGGAATTTACATTATGTAACTACTTGATGAAATATCCCATACTTCTCAAAGGCAATCTTATATTGTTCATGTCTTTCTATATCATTATTGATTTACCATGTCTTTTGTAAAAATATATAAGCAGGAATACTGAAGTCTAACTAAATTATGATTTGTACTTTTTCTTTCAGTGTTTTTTAAAGTTTTTATAGCTATAAGATTGCTATGTCTCCTTTAATGAAATAACTCAATTATCCTTAAGAATTGTCTCTTTTTTTGTATATAATATTTCAAGCCCTGAAATCTTTGACTTTAATTCAGCTAACCTAGCCTTCTTTTGATCAACATCCTTTTAATTTTTTTCCAATAGTATCTTTAAAGTGGGTTTTTTATAATGATGTACACATTTGGTCTTAATATATGAGACCAACTCTCAACTTCTTTTATTTGAGGTCCTTGAACTACTTTACTGTTCAATACACATATGTATAGGCTAGATTTCCAACTACCAGCTGTATATTCAAATCCAATTTGTCTGGACTGCAGAGCTGACTCAGTGAGTAAAGTCTTCAGTTCAAATCTCGAGAACACGCACAAAACAGGACAACAGCACATCGACAATCCCAGTGCACCCACAGCAAGGTGGAAGGCGGAGACAGGGCCACCTAGTCTGGGCTACATAATGACAACGGTCAATAGAATCTGTCTCAAACAAGTTGAAAGGTGAACCTGATACCAAAGATTGTCCTCTGAGCTCCAGAGTGTATCAGCATGTACTCACAAAATCTTTTTCCTTAATTCTGTCTCATCACTTGTTTTTCTTCTTGACTCTTTTGGATTGAGTATTTTTTATTTTATTTAACTCTTCTACTTGCATATAATCTAAACTTTTGTTTTCTGTGTTTTTACTGCTTATTCCAAAGCTTACATTATTTACACAGACATGTTTATACACTGTGTATTTAAGATATACTAGTTCACAGGCAGTCTATAAACTTTATGTAGATTTCCCTTCCATTATTTGTCTCAGTGAAGTCACTTTCATATCTGTTCTAAGAAACTGTATTTCAGTTATCTTTCGAAAAAGTTTAAAATATGAAGAATATGTGTATACCCATATACCTACCATTTACTCTTCATTCTGTTTTTGTAGTCCTGAGAGTTCATCTGATATACCTTCTGTATCAAAATCTCTTTTAAAAATCTCTTAGCATGTCTCTGCTAGTGACTTTCTTTTGATCTGTAAAGGTCTTTAAAAATGGATATTTAGATGTGCGGTAGCAGTGCACAGCATCAATTCCAATACTTGGAAGGCTGAGGTGGGTAGATCTCTCTGAGATCCAGGACAGTCAGTACTATGTAGAGAGATTATGTCTCAAAATAAATAAAAATTAATAATAGTAACAATAAGAAGTACGATGTTTGTGCTAAAGAACTGTAGACTGACATTTTCCTTCATTGCTTTAAAGATGCTCTGCCTCCAACCTGGAGGAAAACTATGCAGTTATTGCTTTCTTATGTAAAAAGTTATTTCTCCTCTAAACATCTTTAATATCATTCTCTTTATTAGTAGTCTTTAGTTATTTATGATGGGTCTTAGCAAGATTTTCTTTGTTTCTTTTATCTGGAGTCACTTCTTGATACCCTGAATTTATAGCTTTTGTGGTAAATAACTTCCAAATAATCTCCCAATGATTTCTGCTTCATGGTACTTGAGCCTTTATGTCAAAACTCACTCCCTACATTTGGCTAAACTTATTGACTTGCTTTTATTAAAGTTTTTTAAAACTTTATTTTATGTACATGTATATCTCTGCACCAAATGCATGAAGTATCCACAGGGGCCAGACCAGGACATCAGATTTCCCCAGAACGGCAATTCTGAACTTCCATGAGACTATAGGTAAGGCTCCAACTTCTGTGAGTTGCCTGGTCATGCTGATTCATCACATCAATAGAACAGTAAAACAGGATTCTATAACATGTTTTGAGACACAGGGGGTGGCTGCTTTGGTTTCTTTAACAGAAAATTTCCTTCTACATTAACAAATAGCTCCCCCCCCCATTCTAATCTAATTAGATTTTTTTTTTCTTTTTTCCTTTTGAGGCAGGGTCTTAATCTGTAGCCCAAGCTGACCTGGACCTCACCGTGTAGATGAGCCACCATGTACAGCTCAACTGGTTGATTATTCTTCTGACTTTGGAAAGCTCCTGATCCAAGATAGAATGTCATGGTCACCTAACAGAGACAATTTTACACACGCACAGGCACACACTATTCTATAAAAGAGACTGACACATCATTCTTTGGAAGAAAGTTTCCTATGGAGATAATCAAACACATAAAAATAACTCAAAATTAATTTTCTAAAAGTTCAGCACAGTGGTACACACCTTTAATTCCAGCATGAGACAGAAGAATCAAGAGAGAGCAACATGAGCTACCTGGTAAGACTGCTTCCAAAAGAGGAAAAAAATAAAAATAATAATGCTGCTGATGATGGATGAAAGCACAGGGATAGAAATAATTTGGAAAAATAAATATCTTTCTGGGGGATTCCAAAGAAAAGACTACTTGTTTTTGATTTTTGTGTTATACAAACATTTGGAAAAAAACAAGTTCAATAGTAACAGATAGAAATAAAATTTTACCAACAGCCTTCAAAATTATAATCCTTATAATCTGATAGAATAACAAAAATGGAACAGATAATACAAATAAATAAAGGTTTACTTAAAAATAAAAAAATAAACAAGACTCTTTTCTGTACCAGCAAGTCTCATTTCTGCTTTTTGTCCTTCCAGAGTCCTCCTGACACTTACCCTTTTCCAAGTAAGACCTTGGAGCCCACGGTGGGTCCTCTTCAGCATAAGGATCACTGTACTCAACCACAGCTGCTTCCTCCTCCTCATAATCTTCTGGAGGTGGTGGTGGAGGGGGGGACTCATCAAAGATTGGCTCTTCCACAGGTGGTGGTGGAGGTGGTGTATCTGTAACTAAGAATTTATCAAGCTGACAAACTATAAATTATGTAAAGTTTAATATTCATCTAAGCTTCTAGATTCATTAAGTATAAACCCAGACTCAAAAATAATCATCTTTCAAGAAATGAGTAAGAGAACTTTTCCCACCATTATGATATTTTAAGTTGCCAAGCATGACTTCTCCCTCCCTTTGTCTGAGTGCTGGTGTATGCTGAATGGGGTGTGGTCATTTATTTACTGTGAATTGGGCCTCCACAACCTTTAATCATCTTTCTAAAGAAATGAGACTATATATTTACTGTTCATTAGGCCTCCACAATCTTTTGGCTTTTATATCCTATTCAAGGAACTATCAGAGATATTTATAACTTGGATAGTCACAATCACCTAAGAAAGTAAAATGAGTCAAAGAAATAGTCAAATTTTTATATTCTACTACTTTGTTCTCAGTTTTCTGCATTTATACTCAGACAGATTCCCACTCTAACCCAAACTGGCCTGAAACTCACTGCCTGGCCCCGAGTACTGGAATTATAAGGATTCTCCACTCCAACAGTCTAATTTTCAGTACACAGAACTGTATCAAATTGAGGACGAAAATCACTAGTTTCGGATAACTTGGAGTCAATAAAACATTTTGTTTACTTATAGAATTTAAACTAATTCAGGTTTAGTCGTTATTTGAAATTTCTTGAGACTACATGTCCATATTATTAGAATCAGTCTCATCACATTGTAGCATTTAACAAACAAAAAAAAAAATCATCTTCAAACCCAAAGAACTCTTGAAATTGCTGATACTTTGATAGGGGAGTTCAGCAATCACTTTCTGTTTGTGGGGCGTGTCGCCCTTAGGCTAAAGCTTGCCTATAAATCTGCAAGCGCTAGCTCTCTCGCCTGGCTTCTGCGTCCGGATGGATCGTTTGGATTCTGGTGTAAGCTGGCGTAAGTCTTAATTTTGTTTATTAAAGCTGTATATTTTGTATTAAGATAGTCTGGGGACTTTTCATTACCAATCGCCCTGCAGCTTCATCTGGCGCCCAATGTGGGGCTTGGGGCTACTCTGTAGAAGGAGCAGCGGGCTGCGTTCCTGCCATTTGGCTCCCGACTAGTTTACACCTGAAATAATTACACAGAAACTGTATTCTTTTAAACACTGCTTGGTCCATTAGCTGTAGCCTCTTATTGGCTAACTCTCACATCTTGATTAACCCATTTCTAATAATCTGTGTAGCACCACGAGGTGGTGGCTTACCGGGAGGATTCTAACCTGTGGCTGTCTTGGAGAGGAGAGTCATGGCGACTGCCTGCCTCTGCTTTCTTTCTCGCACAATTCTGTTCTGTCTACTCCGCCTATCTAAGCTGGTGTCCTATCAAAGGACAAGGCAGTTTCTTTACTACCAATGAAAGCAACACATAGACAGTTAGCCCTCCTCCATCAATACTTATTTGAACACAACAAAGCAAAATAAATTTATATTGACCAGCTACTCAGTTTTAATCATCAGCACTTACTCTTACTTATAAACTACCAAAACTGTATACATAAAATTCTCTGAACAATCAGTCATACCAACACCATCCTCTGATAGTTCAGTGTTCCTCCGTTTTGTACTTACCTACTTTATAAAGACTGTCTCATTAAAAAATCTTTACTCCTATTGGTTTAGGAATTTATTTTCTTGATGGTGGGGTAGCCTTACCATGTAGCCTAGGTTGACCTTGAACTTGTGTCTTATGTTTTAAGATTTTTAGGTTTTGGATTGGGGGGTTATTTTTAAATGTAAATCAAATTCATGCTCCTAATATAGCCTTTATTCAAATTTTCAAATTTAATGTTTTTCATATGACGGTGCGAAAACAACAGTGAAACTTGTGCACACTTATAAGAGACTGAGCACACAGAACAGAGATCCAAGGGACTTTTAGGAAAATCAGAAAAAATTATGCTATAAATTATTCAAAATACCAACTCCAATCATTTTTACCTTCTTTATAACCCTCAGAGCCAGATTGTTTGTATTTGTGCAGTATGCCAGTTATTCAGCTGGAACTGTAAAATATATTCTTTACTTAATTTTTCCCTTAATTTATTTTTACGTTTTTGGGATTCTAAGGCTCAATTCAAGATCCTTACACATCTGATGCAAGCACTCTAAACTACACCCCAAGCCAAGGTGTTGTTTTTAATCTTAATTTTGTGAAGGTGGAAAGAAGATTAATGTCCCTATAGCAATACACAGAAAAGCACCTGAGTACTTCCCTCTGCCTATTACCTTAGAAGCTACACTATACTTATAAAATAAAATTTGTAGTTTTTAAGTAATGCTTCATCATCACTAGGCAAATACCACCCAAGAGCCACATGTGACTAGGAATGAGTTTTGCACTAAGGAGAGTATGGTGGGCAAATGTCACCAAGAATATGGTGGACAGGTGTCACCAAAATATGAACAATCAAAGTTTGATCTATAACTAAGCAGAGTGAAGCGTTAAGAAATCACAGTGGTGTGCAGCAGAGAGCAGACTCTTCATGTGGGCAGAAAAGGTGAGTGGAGGTCATGTCTAAGAGGTAGCAGGGCATGGGGAATAGACATTCAAGTAAAGAATAAAAGTATTTTTTTTTTCAAAATACATACATAAAGTAGGAAGGAAAGCTTCAGAGAATCATTCAAAGTTAGGCAGGCGGAGGAAGCCTAAATGGACTCAGCACAAAAGGGTTTGCTGAGTTTGGGCTCTACTCAATTGTGCTAATGTGGTCTTGTAACCTGTAAAGATTTGTCATTTATATTGTTTTAATAAAATTCTCATTGGCCAGTAGCCAGGTAGGAAATAAAGGCAAGGCAACCAGAATAGGAGAATTCTGGGAAGAGGAAAGGCTCAGTCTGCAGTTGTCACCCCGACACAGAAGAATCAAGATGAGAATGCCTCATGTGGCTAACACAAACAAGAATTATAGGTTACTGTAAGATGTAAGAATTAGTTAATAAGAAAGCCTGAGCTAATAGGTTAACCAGTTTATAATTAGTGTAGGCCTCTGTGTATTTCTTTAGGACTGAACAGCTGCAGGACTAGGTAGGACAGAAACCTCTGTCAACAAATGGCACCAATGTGGACAACTATATCCACATAAAACCTGAGCGAGTTTGAGAAGAAATTCTAGACACAGAAAGAACAAAGTTAAGCATGGCTTTTTGGTAGCAGCATTTTCTCAGATGGGCTCTGTTTGCTAGAGGCAAGCGCATCTTATTTAAGAGAGGCTTCCTGACTCAGCTTAAGCTGCAAAAACCTTGTAGCCCTTTTAAGCAGCTCTGTCACAAATACTTATATAGTGTTCATGAAAAGCCAACAGCATGCTTCTTGGTGGTGACAGGGACCGGGAAACTCCACAGAGTTGTGACAATAAACATGGCTCCTGCCAGTACCTCTGCCATGAAGCTAGATTCTCAGAAAGCTAATGGGGTGGAGCCAGTCATCAAAGCCATGGCTTCAATCCTAGCCATATTGCTTAGCAATGACTCATGTGGTCAGAAAATGAGAGATATACAGTAAGGATAGATTCAGACGAAGAAAACCTCTAAACGGTTTACAGCATATTTTAAAATATATGTAGGCTTGGGAGAGAAAAGAAAAAGAATAAGGTCTTTTTTTTAAAAAGAGAGTAGTTGGGTGTGGTGGCACACACCTTTAATCTCAGCACTTGGGAGGCAGAAGCAGGTGTATCTCAGTGAGTTCAAGGGCAGCCTGATCTACAGAGTGAGTTTCAGTACAGCCAAAGATGCACAGAGAAACCCCGTCTCCAAAAACCAAAAATTAAAAATAAAAATAAAGTTTAAAATAAAGCCACGTTAAGATAGAAAATACATAATCTGGATACTGTATATATTATTATGTTGTCTTTGAATTGTTTGATGGCTGAGGTAAAAGCGACAGCGGCTAAAAGACATTTGATTGTAAATGCTGCTGGATCAATCCAAAATATATTTTTTTGAAAATGCCTTGACTTCAAATTTTAAACCAAAAGATATGTTACTTCAGAGAAGAGGTTTTGCTTTTGTTTCCACAGGAAATCAGAGCCTGTGGATTCATTCTGGGTTAAGAAAAGTCAGGTTTGATCAAGAAAGATTCACTGAGAAATCTCCAATAAGAGCAGATGGCCCAGATGATCCAACATTTCAGAGGACCTCTGTTGGAGTTTCCTCTGACACATTAAGAACAGCCTCAAGACTGCTGGCTGAGATGACCAAGCCTCACAGAATATTTCAGTCAGGACTTGGTCATAATCCTAAACTTTCTTTAGGTCCCCATAAGATATCAGTGCCCCCAAACAGCAGGAAGTAGCCTGGAAAACTCACCCACATTCCCCAAAACTGTATTATGAATGTGTTTCTTTGTTTAGAGTGTTGGTTACAAATTGTTATGGATAATGGTCAGGAAGCAAAGGAGATTAGATTCAGAGTTTTTGTTTTAAAAAGAAAAAACTGTGTGTGGGGGGGGGGGAGTGCTATGGGATAATGGTCTTGTACCCTGTAAAGATTTGTCATTTGTATTGTAGGATTCTTACTAACTAATTCTTACATCTTACATTAACCCATTGTTCTAGTCTGTGTTCACCACATGGCTTGGTGCCTTTATCAGTAAAACAGTCTCATCTTGCATCCTCTGCATTTAGGTGACGACTGCAGACTGAGCCTTTCCTCTTCCCAGAATTCTCCTGTTCTCACTGCCCTACATACACTTCCTGCCTGGTTGCCCCGCCTATACTTCCTGCCTAGCTACATGCCAATCAGTGTTTTATTAAAACAATACAAGTTACTTGTCCATGTTAATGACTAGTTTCATGATCCTACTTAACTTTCAAGTCCAATTCTTGAAGAAGAAAAAAGAAAATATTCTGATAGATTATTAATCTTCAAAGCCAGTTTCAAAATCTGAATGTTCATCATGTCAGTTGATTCAAAAAAACAAACAAACCAACTTCCCACTTACTATTCAACTGACCGTCTTCTTTACTCAAGGAATTTAAACCCATCTGTGATGTAGGGAATGCCACTCTTACTGGGATGACACTGCAACTAAACTGTAAGTCCTTCAAATCTGGAACTCCAAAATGCCTTTTCTAATCAGTCTGCTATTTCCAGAAATTTTAAATGCAGGATCTTCCAACCTACATTTAACCTCAAAGCCTGTACTTGGCACACACTAGACCACCTGACCATTGCTATGTGAACATTTCTCCTGAAGCCAGCATGGGTCACACACAAGCCAAAAGAACAGTAGGTTGAAAAGGCATAATTTTAAAACATAAAAAAAATAAAATATTTGGACATACATGAAAACGTTATTAAATTTAAGAAAACATATTTAAAGTTACAATGCATTAAAGTTCACAGATATTCATAGAGTACCTTCTAATAAACAGAGATAATAAACAAACTATTTTTAGATATCAGCAAATAGGAGAGCAAAGGCACCTGACAAATTTAACCCTTGGGCCCTATCCCAGGCTAGTTTTCTGTCAACTTAGCACAGACGGTTATTTTGGAAGAAGGAACATCAATAGAGAAAATGTTCCCACCAGACTTGTCTGGGGCAAGTCTGTGATACATTTTCTTTTTCATTTATGATTGATGTGGGAGGCCCAGCCGAGTACGGGTGATGGTCAAGAGTACTCTAAGAAAGCAGGCTGAGCAAGCCATGAAGAGCAGGCATCTGCATCAGCTCCTGCCTCCAAGTTCCTGCCCTGCTTGGTTCCAGCCCTGAGGTCCTTCAGTGATGGGCTGACAGCTGGAAGTAAAAACAAAACAAACCCTTTCCTCCCCAAGTTGCTTTTGTTCATGGTGTTTTATCACAGCAACAGAAACCCTAACTTAGATGGGCACTAAGACTAGACTACAACCAGTTAAAATACAAACATAAAATACAAAAAAGGGGGAGGGGGAGGCCAAAGTGCCTGCTGCCGGCCAGACACTTTTTAAGTGCCAGGGACACAGTCAGCAAACAAAGTGATCAAAGCTCCTGCTCCAATAGACCCTGCATTATTAAATGCCTACTTCCAGAGAATCCTAGCAAGAGATTATAATTACTTCTAGTTCAGGAATTGTATCATCCTTTGTATGAAAGGTGCACAGTGGACAACTACAGCCTGATGATATATCTTAATATACATTTTGACCCTTGAACAAAGCACAGATTATACCACCTCTCCCCACAATTACCATAAGTCAGAAATACCTTTAACTTCTGACTCTCCAGAAACCTATTAATAAAACCTGCTACTGACAGAAAGCCTTAAAGTCAATTAACACTTACTCTGTCAAATGTATTATATACAGTAAAAAATTATGAGAGATCACAATTAATCACTCTCAACACCAAACCACCCAGTGGTAGAAATTAGTCCTAGGGCCTTTGCACATTAGTCAAGTGCTCTACCAAACCAGCTGCACCCCACCCTCAGGAGAACACTTTTTACCTTAACAGACAATTTACTGGGAATGCAAGGATAATTAGCCTAACTCTCTATTCTAAGCAGATCTGCAACATGAGTTCACAACAGTACTGGAAGATGACGAAGTGTTAGAGAAAAAAAAAAAAGCAACCCAGGTTAATCTTGTGCAGCTACCGTCTCAACAATATCACATCTCCACTACAAAAGAGGCCATGTATGACCTGTGAATGTTTTTATGCTTGACTTTGATTTTAACTTTTTGTAATAGATTTATGGGTATTTTCTGGATGTTATTATTAAAATTTGTGTTGTAGCTGTGCAAAATAGTCTTGTCTGTCTGTCCTTTACTATCAAACAACTCAAATCCATATTATTCAAGGATCAACTGTAACTCCTCTAAGTTTAGATTACATGACATCATGCAACTTTAGGCTGATTTGGCTCCTTAATCACCTATCACAGAGACTGTTAATTTCTTTCTGTAACAGCCATTCATCACCAAATGTTAACATAGGCCTCCAATTTAGAAATAAAGTGTCCTGAGCTTCCTTAATGCTTCCCCAAGACTTGAAATATCAATAAAACTAATTATATGACAATGCATGATGATTCAACAGCAGACCACAAACCAAAGAAAATTCATTGCCCATCTATGCTTTTTGGGAGACAAATTGACAGACTGATCTTCTATGCCCTACTGTGGTGTGGTCCTTTTTTATACTTGAAATTGGAGAGAGTTATATACTCAGGCTACCTATAAGACATCTATGTCTCTAGTAATAGCTAACTAGCCTACCACTTTGTTCTAGGCAACTGAGAAAAAAAAAGCAGGATATTTATTTGGCAATTAGAATATCTCCTTGTGCAGTTTTTCTTCTCTGTCACTTATATTATTGTATGTGTATTTGTTTTACCTTTAAAACTTTGTGGGTATCCGTAGTGGTGTTTTAGTTATGGTTCTGGGGACCAAATCTGGAATCTCATGTAAGCTAAGCACGTGCTCTGAGCTATAAAAGTCATTTGAAAGCATAGAGATTTACCATCATTGTCTTTTAATTTTCTCTTTAATTGTGTGTAGAAGTGTGAAGTGCTTGTGAGTGCCAGTATCTGCAGAGGCAGAAGTGTGGGATGCTCCTGGAGCTGGTGTTCAAGGTCCCCTGCGAGAGCAGAGCACACTCTTAGCCACAGAGCTCTCTCTCCAGCCCACCTCTATTACGTTATCATCACCACTAGCCATTCTTACAATGACTATCCAAATGCATGGAGCACTGTGAATGACTACTCAGTCAGTCATATGTAAATTACATTCTATGCCTATAATCTGAACTACAGCATAAAGAAGACATAAACTTACTATTTTCTTGGACTCTGGCCACAAATCCCATTAAAGGTAACTGAGGAGTTACCTGTAGGATGGAAGGAGGAGGAGGAGGAGCAAGAGATACTGCAAAAACAAAAAAGGTGTGGAGGATAAGGGCTAAGGGCAAGTTATATTAAAAGGAAAGGATAATACAATAAAACATATAAAGGAGGAAAACCACTTTTCACAAACATTTGTCTACCTTACGGATTCACTTTTGAGGGTAACTTTATAAACAAAGTAACACACTAGAGAGTTTTAGTAAGCCTTAGAACTACAACAAGCACCATTTAACATGCATGTATCTGTTCTATGTAATGGGAACCAATCCTCTTTGCAAATACTGTCTCTGTTGATTACCATGAACAAGTGGTTGCTTTTCTAAATTGTCAGTATAGCAGAAAAAAAAATGACATCCCAACAACCTAAATAAGCTTTTTATTACTTCAGTAACAAAAAACAAGCATTAATTGAATCTTTATTTAGTTAAACAAGTATGGTCTGAGTTCTTGCTAAGAGGCAAGGACTCTGCTAGTCCAGTTATTAGAGCCTTACACTGAGAGTCAGATGCTCTTACTGCAAGTTTTCATAACTCCAATTCATTATATTTCCTCCTCAGTCCTACAGGAAACACCACTATTCTTCTCCCAGGGTGTATGCCTCCATCTCAAATGCCTGGCACAAATTAGGAAGCCTTCAACAGATATTTAAGTATGAACAAATAAGGCAGATACCAAAATAATTTTTAGAAGGTTAACTCTATAGTTACAGTTCTCTTCAGAAAGCATATATACTATGGTAGCCATATTCTTAATGGAATTAATTTCCTAGGAGACAATGCTGGCCACAAGGAGGAAGGCAACAGAGAACAGATCTCTGATCAAGTACTTGAAGAAAAGATGTATGCTAAGCAGGCAGAACTTAAGAAAGACAATCAAGCTTAAGGAACCAAGTTAGGACAAAGGCTTACAGACATAAAATAGCATGAGCAGAGTTCACAGGTCCAAAAATGTTCCCTCTATAAGGCTACTAGAAGGTATATTTAAAAATTAAACCAGGCAGTGGTGGCACATGTATGTAATCCCAGCACTCTGGAGACAGAGGCATGCAGATATCTGAGTTCAAGTCCAGTCTAGTCTACAGAGCAAATTCTAGGACACCCATGGCTGTTACACAGAGAAAACATATCTCAAAAAGGCAAATAAACAAACAAACAGGGCTGCAAAATTGGCTCAGTTGTTAAGAGCACTTGTTGCCTCTTGCAGAGGACCTGAGTTTGGTTCCCAAAACCCACATGGTGGCTCACAACCATCTGTAACTTTAGTTCCATGAATCCACACACTTCTATGGCCTCCACAGGTACCCAACATGGTTGTGGGGCATATACATTCACGCAGGCAAAACACTGAGACATAAAACAAAAATAAATATTTGATGAAAGTTGCAGAAAGGTGAGCATGCGGGCATGAAAAAGAGGATGTACATGAAGGGCTTGGCGTAAACAGACTGATTTCTTTTTAAGTCACTCTGCCTCAAATTCTTGATGTAACATTTTCTGTGTTTAGACACCATGACAACTAGATATTCTAGATCTAATCCATAAATATGAGAAATAGATAATACTATTTCACATAGTAGAAGCATAGATTTTATTTCAAAAGCTTAATCAAGTCCTGAAAACAGCAAATCAAGGCAAATTCTAGAAACAAAAGAAAAACTTTGTTACATGTAGGTAAACCACTATACAATAACTAATGATTTAACTAGCATACAAGGACAGCAAAAACACAAAGGGGTTTTGCTAGAGACACAGAGGTGGGGGGAGAGAGACTTTTAGGTTCGTGATTAAAGAAGCTATTAACTCACTAGCCATGGCAGTTAAGTATGGGAAAAGCACGGGGTGGTGATTGTAGACAGACTAGAAGAGATGAAGGCATAATAAATGGGATGCATGCGGGTAACTTAAGCAAAAAAATGAGAGGCAACAGGAAAATATGGGTGGGAGATATTAAAACTCAAGAAGTATAAAGTTAGTAGCTATCAGTAAAGTGATAATGGCTGACAGCTGCACAGACATGCAGGAACATGTAAAATATACAGAGAAAAGCTAGCAGACATTTTTAAGAGTGTCTGAAAGTAAGAAAACAAGCACCACATCCATAAACTGGTCCCTCTCTTCAAAAGGTGACTTGGGTTTTAGATTTTTCCCTAAAAATCACACTTCTTGACAGTAAATCCCTCACTCCAAAGACTGGGGTTGCGGTGGCACATCTACATGTTGCTAAGAGACAGTAAGCAGAGTGGGAGCAAGAGAGTAGCTAAGAAACAGCACAGGACACTAGGAAAAGAGCCCATTGTTTGGACATTCACATTCTGTAACACTAAACACCTTCTTCTGAAAGCAGACACACCAAGCTTGTTTGCTTGCTTCCTTCTTCTCAAACAGAAAAATGGGAATCTCTCTCTTCATTTATAAAGGCAGTAACTTTTGTACTTGGCAGAAAGAAAGGAAGGAAGGAAGGAAGAAGGAAGGAAGGAAGGAAGGAAGGAAGGAAGGAAGGAAGGAAGGAAGGAAGACAGACATGCATAATTTAAACAAGTCTTTTTATGGACAAACTGAGCTTATTACATTTTAAAGATGAATATGCCTTCTTTTTTCAGGAAAATTTCAAAAACTCATTGTTGTGGTTTGAAAGAAAATGACCCCTATAAGGAGTGTCACTATTAGGAGGTGTAGCCTTGTTGGAGTAGGTGTGGCCTTAATGGAGGAAGTGTATCAGTGGGGGGGGGATGAGGCCTCCGATGCTCAAGCTTCACCCAGTGTGACACAGTTCACTTCCTGTTGATTGTGGATCAAGACGTTGAACTCTTAGCTCCTTCTCCAGTGATGTCATGTCTGCTTCCACACTACCATGTCCTGACATGAAGATAATAGACTAAACCTCTGAGACTGTAAGTGGACCCAAATTAAATGTTTTTCTTTATAAGAGTTGCCATGGTCATGGTGTCTCTTCACAATAAAAACCCTAAGATGCTCATCTAACCAGAATTCAGTTATAACTGATTCTGTAAATTCCTGTGAACAGAAAAGAGCAAAAAGCAGAAGTTGCAGTACAACTTAGTAGTAGAATATGTGCTTCCTATGTGAAAGGCTTTAAATTTCATTCTCAGTAACAACAAAAGAATGGGAAGTAACTTTACAAACTTGTATATTTCCATTATTTACCTAAGATATTTCCTCATATAAGACCTTTATTCTAGAACCACTTGAAAGATCTCTGAATTTAGAATGAGTTATATTATTTTTATTAAAATACAATGTTGGTAGGCTGGAGAGATGGCTCAGTGGTTGACAGCATTAGGAGGAATGCTGTCAGACTTATACTCCACAGAACCCTACTGCTTTGTCAAACTTCATTCTTTGGAAACAAACATCTATGGCAAGGCTCTGACTACAAAATATGGGTTCATAAAACATAAGTATCATTTTGTTCACTAAATAATTCACTAAGTATTAGATCTTACAAAAGAGCTGTCAAATTAAAAACATACTTGGGTTGAGTGCAGAAAAATGATAGAACACTTATCTGACATATTCAAGGATGATGGTGCAAAAGCCAGAAACTTCTCCCACCAAAAGGACATAATATAGCTTTGCTTTGCTTTTTTTTTAAAGTAGGCTTTAAAAACAGATTAATTATAGCTAATGTTAATTAGTTATAACTAACTAATTAATTATAGCACAGAGCTATAACTGTCTTCTTTAAAGTTACCAAATTCCAATAGAAGGCAGAAATTAGAGTACAGAAAATACTGACAGCTGAAGTGTCTCTCATGATCCAAACAATTCCAGTTCACCTTATTAATACTTAGATTAAAATTATTCTCTAAAGATTTAATTCTACTTTAAAATATATTTTGGCATATATGAATCTGACTTATAAAGTATTATTGAAATATGAAATCTTTATATAAGAAATATAAGGCAAGACTAGAGCACTTGGCTAACAAATACAAAGCCCTAGACTCAATCTTTTATACTGCAAAAATTAAATACATGAAACAGATGTTTAAAGAGCTGTCACATTTTACCTAAAGAGTTCTCATAGGAGTACTGAGTATATACACACAGCATGAAATATTCCTCCACAGTCTTACTAAGTACCTTATACAGCTGGTATCAAAATTGTAACAGTGAAACCTCTCCCAACTTCATTATGGATCTAACCCATTTTAGATTAACATTGTTTCAAACTGTTACATTAAGTAATAAAGGTACAAGGGACTGTAAGCAGTAATTTCCAGATACCCAAGAGAGCCAGCCCCTCTTCTAGAAAACTATTAAGCAGACTATATCTAATAAACTAAAATTTAAGGACTGGAAAAAAAGAAGCATGGGCCACACACACACACTCAGGAGGCTGAGGCAAGAGGATCAATAAAACCCCAAGCTCAAATGCAGTCTAAATAAGACTTTTTTTAAAGTGGGGGCAGTGGTGGCTCATGCCTTAAATCCTAGCCCTTGGAAGGTAGAAGCAGGGGACAGTCAAGGCTACACAACAAAACCGTCTCAAAAAAACCTAAAAAAAAAAAAAGAAAAAAGAATAAACACAGCCTTAAACACTAAGCATGAAAGGAGAAATACATTTTAATCAAGGCACTTAGGAGGATTCACCCTGCATTTTGCACTAGGTTAACTACAAATACAGCATTCCATAAACGAGAGGAGCCCAGGAGAGTGAAGAACCTTGGATAAAGAAGCGAGGTTTCATTTGATATTCAACAGTATTTTTAAGCAATTTTCTCAGGATAGTCCTGCATAAACACTAACAAGGATTCCACCACTAGTGTAAACTATATTGTAATAGAGACTTCCTCTTCCTTCTTTTTCTCCTCTAGCAGAAACAGAGAAGCCCTGAAGCCCTGGCAGGTGAAGAGCAAATAAACCTTTTAATCTGAAGTTAGGTAGAAAAGTCACAAAATACAGAATCAAAAAAAGAAAAGAAAAGAAAAGAAAAGAAAAGAAAAGAAAAGAAAAGAAAAGAAAAGAAAAGAAGAAAAGAAAAAAACAATTAAGTTTAAGTCTACCTTGACCAATACCTTGCCTTGGTTTCATATACAAAATACATATGTAAATATCACCATTCTTGGGGCTGAAGAGATTGCTCAGCAGTTAAGTGTGCTACTGTTCTTCCTGAGAACCCAGATACAATTCCCAGCACCCACATGGCAGCTTAACAACCATCTATAGCTCCAATTTCAGGGGATACAATTTCCTCTTTTGGCTTCTGTGGACATTAGGCAAATATATAGTACAAAAACATATGTACTGGCAAGCAAAACATTCATAGACACATAAAATTTTAAAAACTTAAAAGCCTTTAAATATTATAACCAACCATATTTTCCATATGTAAATCAAGTGAGATAATAAGAGGAAAGTCATTTTTTTTCAAGATTCTAAAGGGTTTAACTAAGTTTCACTAACAGATAGCAGCTACAGTAGATTAATTTCTGCTCCATAAATTAAAGGCTTATGAGAGATGGAATGATCTGTCCCCCAAAATCAGAGGAACTCACAGAGGCTTCATTACCTCTTAGCAAAAATTAAAAACAAGACAGTAAGTTGACATAATACCTTCATGGTCAAGGTGCCTAATATTTTTGTGAATTCTCTAGGAAATGAACAAAATGCTGATTATTGTAGTATACAAGTGTAAGTGTGCAAGTTTGGCTTTTCTGTATATCTGATTCAATCCTTTATTTCAATTGTTCTATTTGGATCAATTTCTCCAAGTCCCTCATACCCATCAGGGTATTTGATATGATAATTGAGTTAAGACAGTTTGATTATCTAATGTAAGATACCTTCATGTATACCCAATTTCATTTGTAATTCATAAAGCGATGATGTCTTATTAAACATAAAGAAAATACTGCTCTCATACATACTCCACTTGAGATAGGATCTCAGTTCTACAGCCTAGGCTGCTGACTCTCCCTGCCTCTACCCATGAGTGCAGAAACAGAAGTAAGCACTTGCATCTCTAGCACAATGATAGTTTTTAAAAGCAAATTACCATACACTGAAAATGACTCCATTCAGAGAGAGAGAATAAAAAAAACTCCTTAGCTTTTCACCAAGTCATACACTAACTGCTTAAAGTAGAAACAATATTACTAAAACCTTAGTATTTATTCATTCATCTATCCATTTAATAAGTGTTTTAATAGTTTATTTATTTGTATTTTATGTTCATTGGTGTTTTCCTGCATGTCTGTCTGTGTGATGATGTCAAATACCCTGGAACTGGAAATACAGACAGCTTTGAATGCCATGTAGGTGCTGGGAACTGAGACCAGGTCTTCAGAAGAGCCATCAGTGCTCTTAACTGCAGACCCATCTCTCCAGTTCCTCAACAATAATCTCATTATCTCATATTTCATATGGGATAACTATCTACTATGTATAGGTTAATTATCTGTAACTGAAGAGGTTTTTCTTTTTTGTCTTTTGGTTTTTGTCTTTCTTTTTTTGGCACAACACGAAAGAAAGGAAAAGAAATGTCAAAAGAAGAGTCTAACCTGGATTCTGGTTATAAAAAGGTCCTCCATTCATCTGACTCTGAAGGCTTGCCTGTGAAGTTATAGAAGGAGGCCGTCTATAGGGCAATGAGCCCCCGATTGTTGGTGGTGTATGGCGAGAGGCAGGCCTATTCATGCTGTAGAACTGAACAGGATGACCTGGGAAGGGAACAGAACACAGACACATCATTAAAAGAAGCTTATCTCAGATAATGAAATACTTTGAGCCAAGCAGACTAATATAATATAATATATCATAAATATGTTTTATAAATATAAATAATTATTATTTATATCAGTCTGTTTATATTTATATTATTATTTATATTAGTCTGTTTTTTTAAGTAATTATTTAAGTAATCTAGTCTGCAGTATTCTGCTACGGCACACAAAACATAGTTTCCCCTTCTCTCCAAAAAATAAATAATGATTTAAAGCAGTCACAAAACACTGGAGACTAAACAAAAAATCACATTCTGGAAAAGAAAAAGGAAAAATGTCTGATACAATCTTACTCTAAAACAATGGTGGAGATAAGTTAGCAAGGAAAGTTGTTTAAAAGGAAACAAAATATTTCAACAGAACACTTGATGCTGTAACTCCAAGCCAAAACCATCTTCATACAACACAAAATATTCAGCTTCCTAAAGCTAGAGCATATCTTAAAATTTGTCTATGAAATCTAAATCAAAATTTGCATCATCACCCCAGAAGCCTACCCATGTTTATTACTCATTTGAACCTATTTCACTTCTTCAGAATTATTCGCTGCTAACATCAACTGGAAAAATTCTTTCCTAATCCATCCAGTTTCCTAATAATGCAAACCCCAAATTTTACCTTGCTTTTGCCCTCACTTGCTCTCCACTCAGCCAAGGCCCTCATTAACAGAGCATTAGAAGGAACCCATGAAAGAACACAGTCGAGCAGGCACCAAGGCATGGAAAGGAGAACGGGATAACAGGAAGACAGAGGAGGGAGGACATGATGAGGAAAAAAGGAGAAAAGGTGGAAGAAGAAGAAATAAAGGTAGAAAGAAAAGCATTGCCATTTTACTAATACTTGGCAAGGCAAAGATCATCACGTACAAAAATGTACCACCATTATGAATTTTTATAAAGTTGGATCCAGTCTAAAATTTCATCTGTCTTAAGTCTACAAGGCACTATTTAGCTAGAGAAATGGCTTAGCAGTTAAGAGCACTTGCTGCTGCAGAGGATTGGGGTTTGGTTCCCAGCACCTACCCAGCAGCTCAGTGTCGCGCTCCATTAACTACAGCTGCCGAGGACCTAACATCTTCTGTGATGTCCTTTGGTACTAGGCATGCATGTGGTGCACATACATATATTCTGGTCAAACATTCATACACATAAAAATAAATACAAAAAATACAAACAATATTTTTTTTTGTTTTTCAAGACAGGGTTTCTCTGTTTAGCTCTGGCTGTCTCTCTGGAGACCAGGCTGGCTTCAAACTCACAGAGATCCACTGGCCTCTGCCTCCACAGTGCTAGGATTAAAGGCATGCGCACCACCCCCACAGACTTTACAAAAACAATTTTAAAGACATCTATTTATATCAACTAAAGTTAGGATTTTTGGCACCCCACCCCCAAAAAGGCACAATGAAAGGATACCCAGCCTCAGCACTCACTAGAGATATGCAAATTAAAACTACATGGAAAAACCACTTAAGTTTAAAAAAAAATGTACAGTTACTTAGGAAACAACTTGGTAGTTTCTTTAAAAGTTAAATATTCCAAGCATGTGGTACATGTCTTTGATCCCACCATTGAGAAGCAGAGGCAAGCAGACATCTGAGTTCCAGGCCAGTAAGGGTTACACAGTGAGACCCTATCTCAAAAATAAAATAAATAGATTACACATTCCCTTTATAATACAACCTAACAATTCTATTCCCTAGGTATTTACCAAGACGACATGACCTAAACTCACCAGAAACCTGTACATGAATGTTTGTGGAAGCATTATCCATAATCCCTCAAAATAAAAACTATCCAAATGTCCTTCAACTTGGAAAGGCACATATTTTAACACATTCATACAGAACAGCACTACCAACAGTGAGAAGGAACATAAAATACCTCAGCAAAGCTCCTAGCCATAACACCAAACAACTTACATATTGTCCACGACTTCCATTTATCTGTATACATCCACTCTAAAGCACAGGTCAACAGTGAGCAAAGGGCAAGGGTGAACCGCAAAAAGGCATGAGGTCATTTTGGGTGTGGGTGATGTAACTATTCTAGATCTTAATTGTGGTGGCAGGATACACTTAAAAGAATTCACATATATTTACACTTTAAAAAGGCAAACTTTACACACTTTATACCTTAATAAAATAAAAATGTAAAGAATTTTACTTTTTGTTGTAAAGATAACTTTCTACTCACATAATAAATGTTTACTTGTTGAAAACCGTGAATCACCCTTTTTGGGGTAAAGGGAGCCTTCTATTGTGTAGTGCTGGTGGTCCCTAAACTCACTAGGTACAGTGGCCTGGAACTCAAGAGATCCACCTGCCTCTACCTCCTGGGTGGTGGGATTAAAGGCGTGTGCGACTATGCCTGGCCAAATACCTATCATTACATTATAATTTAATTATTAAAATTCTTAGGTAGGGGTCATTTCTTCATCTATAGCATTAACAAGATTCCTATATTTAACTAGTTCGACTAGTATAATAGAGTTGCATATCTCAATCAAATGACTACTCATCCATTTTCACTCATTCATTACAGAAAAGTCTTTTTTTATAAAGATAGAGGCTATCTCAATTGAGCACTACCCAAAACCCAATTTGAACAAAGATGTCTTTTAAAACATGTCTTATTAGTAGCCAGGTGGTGGTGACACATGTTTTTAATCCCAGCACTCAGGAGGTAGAGGCAGGTGGATATCTGAGTCTGGTCCACAGAGGAAATTCCAGGACAGTCAAGGTTACATAGAGAAACGCTGTCTTGAAAAAAAAAAAAAAAGAATTTACTTACTAACCAGCATCATATTAACTGTTCAGCGTATTCTGAGGTAACTGAGTCTTTACCACCTATCCCAGCAAAACATATTTGAGGTTGAAATCTTTAAAAGAATGAGTACATTTATTTATAAGGAGGATGCATTCATACCAGAGAGAGAATGCTTGTGTGTGTGTGTGTGTGTGTGTGTGTGTGTGTGTGTGTGTGTGTGTGTACGCATGTATATTAGAGAACACTTACAGGATCTGGTTATCTTTCCACCATTAGAAATTCAACTCTGGTTGTCAGGCTGGGCAGCAAGCCCTTTCTTATCTGATGAGTCATCTCCCTAGCACTAGGTTAAAATCTTAAACAAAACACCAATCAACTTGAATAATCCTGAACTTCTTTAGAAGCACAGTTAATAAGTTTCTGGTACTGCTAAAATATAAGCAAAAATCCCATTATAATATACACAGAAGTTTGTAATTTGCTATATAGAATATTACATTAAAATGAAACTTTCAACTGTCATAGGCTTGTTTTTGTTAATTACTTAACCTGTAATATTATTGGTGTGTGTACTGGTACAGGTGTTATATGGAGATCTATGTGCATGTAAACAGTTGAGCATGCCAGAGGCCATCAACCTTGTATTTTCAATGTCTTTCACTAAGACCTGGCACTTACCCATTAGGATGGGCTGACTAGACAGCACTGGCTTCAGTTCCTGAACACTGGGATTACAAACATACACCACCTTGCCTAGCTTTTTATGTCTGTCCTTGGGACAAAACTCAAGTCCTCACACTTGCACAGCATGGACTTTACCAACTAAGCTAACGGCCCCAGCTCCCTATAACAGTTCTAATGGCAAGTTTTCAAAACTGTACGGAAGTTAACTCCATACTAAATTCACAAATCAACTTTTTTTTTTCAAAAAAAAAAAATACAAAGTAAAACCAAACCAACAAATATAGCAAAGCTGAAGTTTCAGGCAAGAATGGCCAGATCTGTCTGCCATGCCAATACTCACCTGTGGGGGGATTGGAAGAAATAACAGGGGGAGTTGGAGAAGTGAAGCCATCAGCAAGGGTCTGTGCACCCCCAGCAGCAACATCTGGGGCAGTGGAGGAGGGGACAGTAACAGGAACAAGAGGGGTAGGGACAGGTGCGGAAGTAGCAGGAAGAGGAGGGGTGACAGCAGAGCCAGCAGGGGCTGATGGGAAAGAGGAGTAAGAGGCAGCATTAATAAGGCAGTCATATTAGCATTAGAAAAGGCATTGGAATACTAAGAGTATTCAGCGCTTAACACTAGTCAAAAGAATAGAGCATTGCAAAAAAAGAATGGTTAAGGGTATTATATGAACAACAAATAATTCAAGATGCTCAGGTAGTATAGAAAAATGTTAGTTAAAAACAAACCTTCCTTTTTACCTAAAAGTAACTAACCTAGGAAAAAACTGCTTCCTACATATTGTTACTTTTATCATGAATGCCCCACTGAAAAAAGCAACAATATACTATTAGAATTATAACACAAATCAATATATACACACACATTCCAGACAGTATCTTATTAGACAGAAAAAGAAAAAAAAACCCTTAAATAATGCACAAAATTTTTCATGATTTTTTTTAAAAGGTAGTGTTTATTTGCATTATTATAATTAAATATGTTGTTCTGGTTTTAAAGACAGAATTCTCACTACTTAGTCTACTGGTACCTAGATTCTCCTGCCTTAGCCTACACATGCTATATTGCAGGCATGTACAACAACCGACTACAAAATATTCTATGTTGCTGGGTTTGGGGGTTGTTTTATTTTGGTTTGTTTTTGGTTTTCCAAGACAGGGTTTCCTTGTGGAGCCTGGCTGTCCTGGAACTCTCTCTGTAGACCAAGCTGGCCTCAAACTCGGATATCTATCTCACTCTGCCTCCTAAGTACTGGACTAAAGGTATGCACCAACATACCCAGCTTATTTTGCTAGTTTTTTTTTTTAATAAAGATTTTTATTTACATGTGTAAGCCTAAAAGGCTTTATGTGTGTCACCTGCATGTAGGTGTCCAGAAACCAGAACAGAGTGTTAGGTCACCTGGAGCTGGAGTCACAGGCAGTTGTGAGTCACCCAACATGGGTGTCGAAACCATACCTGGGTCTTTCTACAAGAGCAGCAAGGGCTCTTAAATAACTGTCTCTCTAGTCCCTATCTTGATGTTTTTGCGTTCATGTTTTTAAAACTAAATTCAAACTCTGTTTTCAAATCAAACAACTATATTTTTCTGTTTCAGGGAGGAAGAGGGGATAGTTTTTCAGAAACTACTGAATTATAATACTCCTTTAAATTTACATCTCTTATCCTCTGTTACCAAAATTATTCTCAAACCACATCATCATCATTTCTAAGAAAAAGTACTGGTGTAACACTAACTGAAACTAAAAAAGTAACTCATACCATAATGAAAATGAAACCTCAAAGCAACAACTGAACTAGCACCAAAGACATAAAACAAAGTAACAATTGGACAGTAAACAATTAAGATCACTGGACAGAAATACAAATGTGTGTAGACTTCCCAACACTTATGGAATGCTAAGAAAATCTTCTTTAAAATCTTTATTAGGAAAAAAACCCATCTGTAAGAGACTCTGGGTTCAAAAGTCAGCAACACACATGAACACGCACATACATACACAGAGAAGTGCACGTTCACACATGTACAAAACCAAGAAAACTCACTATAATACAGTAACAAATTGAATTCAAATTCACAAAAGAAAACAAAATAAATGATCATTAGTGCTTTACCTGGAAAGACGCTGGGAGGAGATGGGGTAGGAACAGCAATAGGAACCCCCACACTCCCACTTCCACTGTTCTCCCGACTACTGCTCCGACTACTTGGGTGGCTTCCTCCACTGCTCCCACTGCTGCTGAAGAAATAAGAGCCACCAAAGTATGAATATAGAAAACAAGATATCACATTCCCAAGTATTTCTGAAATGGACATAGCTACAAGAAATAAAATTCATAAAGCTTCCATTTCAAATATGAATTCTTAATAAGCGATAAGGGGAAAATCTGAGTTCAGTAAACTTGTTTTGCTACCTTATACACTTTCTTAAAGAAATTCTCTATAAATGTAAGGGCAAATTGTTCGTGCTTAATACATTAAAATAATAAATATTACCTTTTATATCCTGACTTAATATCTATCTGAAGAAACTTATAGTAAGTTTTACTAGATTATTTTATTTCAGTTTTAAAGGCATGGTGATATATTAATATTTTAGTATGAGTTGTTTCTCATCTTTAAATTTCTACCAAAAAATAACTTGCAATTTTCATTTTTGGTTAATAATGTTTTTTGAATGAACATGAGTTGTCTCTTTGTTGTTAAGTTTATACTTTGAGATGTCTTTCTCACCTTCCTGACTGTTCAAGGTTGCCTTAGAGCATGAGGGGAGAGAGAGGAAGAATCAGATGAGGTTTGGGAGAGCAGAGAAAAAGAACTTAGTGCTTGGAAAATAAGAGAGATTTAGCTGAAGTTATCTGAACAGATTATGGTACTCTGACCATCATGTTTTGCGCTGAGGTAGAGAAAAATACCTGTAAGTTCGATTTCTTTGATTCACAGAAGCTGTCCTCACAGGGCTCTGCTGCGAGGGAGCCATATTACGGGTTGGGCTAGGTACGTAATCATTTGGTACCACTGGAGGACGCACTGGCTCCAGTGTGCGATAGGGGGAGTGCCGCCTACAAAAAGAAGAGCGTATGTATTGTGTGATTAATCAAGTTTCGGCACGATAAATTCAGAGTTGCCAGTGCAATACAATTGGTAAGCAGAAATCGGAAATGTGGTTTAACCTAGCTATCAATTTGTCTTTCCTACAGTACAACTCTTCCACCATGAGAGAGCTCTGGTGAATATGTAGTGTAAATCTCAGTCTCCAACCTCATTTCCCTATGCTAATGTAATTTTGTTCATTTATTCACAGAAAACTCAAGTTTTCCATTGTTTAAGCCAATTTTTTCTAGGCTCCACTCTTTTCTTAGAAGAATTTGAGTATTTTAGTATCATGTCAAAATCTCCCAAAGGCACTCGCTAATTTATATTCTTCTCCTCTCTCTCCCTAACCAAAGATGTTTAAAAAAACAGATGACAAATCTAGATTTTTGGAGTCACAACCTCCACATGATGACCAATACCAGCCTTAACTCATTCCCCTTTTTATACTCTAAACACATGGAAATCAAAGCATATTGATAATTAAAAATACACCACTTCATTTCATTTTCCAAACTTTTGCCTTCAACTTCACCTTAATTTCTTTGCTGATTCCTCCTCAGAGTTCAACATTGATAGGAAATTTTAAAAGACTACCTAAGTTCTTCTATATTTTTAAACTGTAAAATACAAACTAGACAATGTTACTAAGAAATCATTTCCCTTCTCTCAGATTTTCCCTCCAAAGAAAGGACGTGACAGAAGCAGAAAGGAAACAGAATGGGATGTAAAGTACTCCAGTTCTTGTTTCCAAGCGACCAAATCCTTCAGGGACAAGGACATCTTGCAGTTGAGATTAAGTCTTCAAAAGAATTTGGCATCCGAAAGTATGAAAATTAAAAAGCTTTCTTCCCTTCCAAAAGATGCCGCTCAACCTGCTCTTGCATTTCGCATTATTCACCCCCAACCAGGTTTCCACAGTTTCTTTAAGCATTGCTTCCCTGGCCACTCAAGTTATAGCTCACTGACTTTGAATGAGGTTTTTTGTCTTCTTTCTTTCCTTCCTTCCTTCCTTCCTTCCTTTCTTGTTTTTGTTTGTTTGTTTTTGCTTTTTTTTTCTTCCAGTTCTTTGATTTTTCCAGCCAGGGTTTCTCTGTATAGCCCTGACTGTCCTAGAACTCACTTCTCAAACTCACAGAGATTTACTTGCCTCTGCCTCCTGAGTGCTGGTATTAAAGGCATGCGCCACCACCACTCAAATGAGATTATATTTCAAAGGCACTGTTGACTCTACTTCCCTTGGGTATTTTTCAATAAACAAAATAATTAATAATTCAAAATAAATAAGGGAAAGTATATATGCTATTGTGTCAAAAGGAAGGGAAGCAATGCTATGACTCTGAATTGAAAATATTTTTTTAAAAATTCAAGCATCTTTGAAATTAGAATGTCTATATAAATTTATATAATGATATTAGATAATCTCTAACGTCTACTTTTGACAATGTTTTCTACACACTAAAATATTTCATTCTATCTTCACTAACTTCAAGTTATACAGAAAAACAATGACACAAACAAGGTTAAAAAAGTAAAACAAAGTAAGCAGGAGGAAGAGGAAAATTATAGTGATTAAGCAAAGACTAAAGAAAACAGGCCAATATCATCAAATGGACAAATGGAACTTAGCCACTCTGATCTCCAAGGAACAACTGAACTCCTGCTAATATCCAAGAAAATGCATTACTGGTACATAAGTGTGAGTTCAAAATCTGAGTGTAGAAGAGATTTTAATTTTACTAGAGACTTGATAACAACATTAACTTAAACATTTACAAATTCCATTAAGTAGTACACCTGAGGAAATAAATGTACATATGTTTACCAGAAAACAAAGCAAACACTTTCTCTGCAGCCATCACACCCCACAATGTCATTTTCATTCTACTTTGAAGTTAAATCTTATTTGACCTACTAGATTCTTTCCTCTGCATTCTAAGAACAAAAAGATCATTCTAGATAAAGCCTAAACAGCATTCCAAAATTTGAGGAAGGGGGATCAAGAGTTCAAGATCAATATAGGCTACAATATGTAATAACACCTGGCTTAAAAAGAAAAAATAAATTTATTAATTAAAACCATCATATTCTTGGTTTCACCTTTTTGTTTTGCTTTCCACTGACCAAACTATAATCACTTTCTAAAATTATCCTCCTTCATATTTCAATTTGTTTCTGTTCTATTCAAATCCAAGTGCTTGACGGGGGTGGGGGTGGTGGGGGGCATGTTGTTGTTGTTTCCTCGTGGTTCTCATCCCTTTATTTCTTTTTGAGAAAATATCACAAAGACAAAAGTTCTGAAAGCATCTGTCATGTCATACTTTTTTTTTGATTTTTCGAGACAGGGTTTCTCTGTAGCTTTGGAGTGTGTCTTGAAACTAGTTCTTTTAGACTAGGCAAGCCTCGAACTCACAGAGATCTACCTGTCTCTGCCTCCCGAGTGCAGGGATTAAAGGCATTTGCCACCACTGCCATTTAAAAATGTGTCTTATACATTTTTAAAAATCCAATTTGCAATACGGTGATCATGGAAAGTTGATAGAAGACAGATGAAAAAACTAAACTGTTGACCAACTGATGGCAGGACCACAGCACAAACAGCAGAGCTACACCCCAATTTCAGTCAACTGGCGTCTGCACTGTATTACACCTACTTAATCACAAACCTCAATCATGATAAAGCTAAGATACTACACAAGAAAAAAGTCACACTTTCCTTCTAACTTATAAAATAAAATCAACTCCAGAGCCCAAATCAAAGCTCCAAACTATAACAAGTTACAAAGAACATTATAATACACATAGCCTCTTGACAAGGCTATCCTGATAAATGCAACTGCAATATAAAAGATCATTAAATTTTTCTAAGAAAAAAGAATGAAGTTAGACTTCACTTTTATAACTAGCCATGAATTTAGACTAGGATTTTGTCACACTTTAAAACTCACTACAAGAATAACTTCCAAACAATCACTTTTAAAGTATAAAGATGTGCTTACCAAAGAATGGGAGGGAGGGAGGGAGGGAGGGAGGGAGGGAGGGAGGGAGGGAGGAAGGGAGATTTGGGCAGATGGACGATGAACACACAAAGCTAACAATACGAATAAAATACTCTCCCTACTAATTTACAGATTTTTTTCTTAAACACAATAGTACATGACATGGTTTTCTATTATCTATTACTGTATTACTCACCCAAGTGTCCCTTTTCCTGACATAGGGGGACTTGGGGGCTTCTGAGTCGGAGGTGTTGTACGTGGCAGCCCACCCATCTTCATATTCTGTGTACTCACCTAACAAATGTTGAAGAAAACACCACTTAATTTCTATGCAATAAAACAAAGTGATATTTGGAAAATAAGAAGGGGAAGGATAAATACAAAAAAAAAAACAGGCCATGCACTTCATATGCAATTTCTACTCTACTATTCTGTAGTTGTACTCAAAGGACTCTTCCTAAAAGAATTTCCAAATTATTTCAAACTTGTATGTGAAGAATTTATTTGCCATTAGGTCATCACACCAACAGATCACTGGTTAGACTATTGGATATTACACTCAGCTATAATCACAAAATATAGTTCTAAAAACTTTAGTGGTAACAAAAAATAACTCAAGTAAAAACAATTTATTTTAAATTTTTATCAATTCTTCATTTGGAGGACTGTTTCCTTTAGAAAGTAAGTATATCATAAAGCATGTTTCTCAGGTAAAAATTATGTAATATGCATATGTTCAGTTGTATGATGCACAAAGAAAAGTTCAGCTCTTTAAACTTGTGAAATACTCTCACAGTTCAGATTTAATGTTCTCCTTACAAGGAAATTACCTACCTGAACGCTGCTAGAAGTTCAAGGCAATGTTAGGGCTGAGGTAACACATCCACTGACAATATAAAAGCCACCATCATTGTGTGACTTCTAGTGGGAATTAAACCCACACAGGCCCAAAGTAGAGGTTAATTGTGGAATGAAACAGTGTAACATAGTCTCAAGTCAGAGACGGACCATGACTGCATTCATAATTCTATTTCCAACTGAAATTCTGAATACAGAAAAGATGGGCAATCAGGAAATAATGATGCCATTATGTCAGCACTCACAAAAAACCCTAAACATCCAGTTATCTTATAAGGAGTCAGTAAGGAATACAGTGCAAAGCAACCTCACACTGTTTGAGACTACTAATAGATTAACAAAGTAAATTCACGCATGCTCTCTTTAAGTCCCTACTATCTTGGATTGCTACCTTCAAAACACATTTATGGAATCTCAAGTTCAAAGATTAAATTAAATTCTGTCTTCAGAATTAAATTTATACTTACAACATAAAAGGATAAAATATTGTACCACTGAAGTTGGAAGAGACAACTTTAATTTTAAAATACATATTTATTTATAAGTAAATATATATTTAAAATTTTATATATATATGTATATATATATATAAAAAATGGCAGATTCTCATTATGAAGCCCTAGCTAACCTATGGAGATCAGGCTGGCCTTGCATTCACAGAGATCAGCCTGTCTCTGCCTCCTAAGTGTTGGGATTAAGGATGTATACCACCAAGTCTGACCAATTTTAAATTTTATGAAAATGAATCTTAATTATAACAGAGTACTGAGGCTGTCAAAATTAACTGACTAGGGTAGATATTTTTAAGTCCTAAAACAATTATTACTTATCCAAATAAGCAAGAAATAGTATATTATGCAATAAATTCTTCAAATGAATAGCCCAGTGAACAAGTTGTGTGTGATGTTGAAACAGTATTTAATGACAAATGGTGCCTTTAAAATGTTATTATTTTTAAAGTAAAGCATTTGTCTGAATCTTTCTGCTGTTGCTTGTAAGCAGTAAATACAAATTATCAAACAAGTAAATTATCCTTGTTATCACCCTCTCTAATTAGCAGAGGGTTGTGAATTTATCTTTAAAATGTCAGAAGACACTTTCAAAAAAGTCAATTCACATTTGAAGAAAATTTTATAAGTAATCTGACAAATAACCACTATAACTTTTAAAAACTGCAAGTTTTGATTTATGATACCACAAGATTTAAGTAGTAACTAAAGTCCTTTAAGCTCAACCTTAAACAACATAAAACTCAAAGTTACTATAAGTGATGAGGGAGAAGTAAACCAAACATTAAACTACAATTCAGTTTGCTAGAAACAGGAAGGAAAAGGACCGAGAACAGAAAAAGAATAAAAGATAATTTTATTCTATATATGGGATAGCTAAGATACTTGAAGATAACTTTCTAACTATAATTTGGTTTAGGTTTCAATATGCAAGGTGCTTTTATTTAAATTGCAGTACCTTCTCTAAGTCTTCAAATCTATCCTAATAATAAGAGCAAAATAAAATTTGAGTTAAAATTGGGTGAGCATATAACAAAAAATGAATATATTTTATAATCTATAAAATCCTCAAATGATTGTATTTGTTTGGTTAATGGGATGGATGAGCAACAAATCACTTAAGCACCTAGGTCTCTGTAATGTCCAAACCACCATGTTTTATTCATCACTGACACTGTACTACTCTCTTATTAAGCTAAGTTTATCAGAATTTTCTCAAGGGAATTTTTCTCTGTGCTACATAAAACAATAAGTATAGATAATATGAATACAAAAAATTAATAGTAAGAAATGACAAAAACACTTCATTTCTTTATAAAGGCAAATTTAAAACTATAATTGAATATTCATATCTAAAATAATTTGTTCAAAAATTCTTTACTGAATAGATATCATGATACTAAAAGAAACTGAGGTATTTTAGAGAACATATTTCCTGACAATTAGCAAAACATCTGACTAAATTACCATGCTTGTTGTAGGAAACACAAATGCTTGTGTGCATTTTTGACATACCATGTCAAAAAGAAAAACAAAACTGCATCCATTTTGTCATAGTACCTCCTCCTGAAATGTGTGCATACATATGCTGCAACCAATTTATAACAGTAATTCCTCTTGATGTGTACATAAATGCATGTGTGCATATGTGAGTGTGCATGTGTATATACGCACATCTGCAGGCACATGCATACCACAGAGTACATGTAAAAGTCAGACAAGAACCTTTGGGTATAATCCTTAATGCTTTTCCACCTTGTCTAAAACAGAATCCCTTTGCTGCTGAGTATAACAGCCTACCTGGTGAGCAAACTTCTGGAGATCCTCATGTCTCTGTTTTGCATCTCCCTTGTATGGGATTACAGTTGTTAATGCTACTGTCATACTCTATTCATGTACACCTGATGTTCACTCAGCAACAAAACAGCTAACAAGGTTACCTCTCAGAATATGCTTCCATCATTAAGTGACAAATGACCACAGGGTACACTGCAAATGGATACATTTGACCAGATACAGCAAGGTAGAGTACTTGTCTAGGTTCTGAACCTAAGAGGAAGGGAGGAAGTCGGGGTGTGGCTCTGAACTTCAACCCAGTACTCTAGCCCTCCAGTAGATCACCTCTGATATGCAATCTTCTACTGACAGATGGCCTGCTTCAACAGAACAATGGCAGAAACATTCTAAAATGATTTCTGATGTAGCTTTCAGAAAAAAGGCTCAAGAGGAATAGAGAGTAATATAATCTAAAAAAAGACTGAGTCATGTTTAAAAGAACAAGCTATCTCTACAAATAAGAAAATTGTTTTAAAGGGAAGTAGTAGTAGTAGTAGTAGTAGTAGAAGTAATGTGAAAAGAAATTGTTACAAGAAGGTGCTGTATGACTTTTTCTAGGAAGATGTGAACAAATGTCCATTCATCCCAGATATGGTGAATGGTAAAGACAGGCTGAAAAGAGGGTTTCATCCAAGTCTGGCTTGAGGAACTGCTGGGTTTAATTGGAGTTACAGAAGCATGAGAGAGGGGTTGTTTACAGAGCATGACAACTTACAGGCACCTGCACCACCCACCAGAACCTCCTCTAGAAGTTGTTAAGCACTTGTTTATCCTTAAGGAGGATAAGAACCTGGTGAGCAAACTCCAGGATCTACCCCTTGAGCTTTCTTCATCATTCCAAGAGAGGTGTACTGAGTCTAATCTTGAAAGGTCTTATATATGGATAACCATAACTGCTCAGTCAACGTGGCAATGGATATCTCTAGAGTTACACAATAGAAATGTTTCACAGAGAAAATGGAGCTAAGTGTAAACAAAGGGGTGGTGGGAAGAGAGAAGGGGAAAGTAAACAAGATCAGATTTGTAGTTTTATCATGTCTGTAATTTTATCACTTGGAGGCTGAGACAGAAGACAGTAGTTCAAGGCCAGCCAGCCTCAGTTACACAGTAAATTCAAAGTCACTTTGGAATAACCTGAGACCCTAAAAAGAAAGGATCTCAAGATGGGAGTTGTCGAATCAATAGTTAAGTTCATACTTAGTATGCTCAAAGCCCTGGGTTTGGTCACCTATCTTTTTTTTTTTAAGAAAAATACATTTAAATACAGAGAAAAAAAAAGAGGGCTATGAACGATTTTATCTATATTTATGGATTAGAGGAAGAGGGAAAATAGGCAAAGCCCACAATTTCCGGTCTAGTATTATCCTTTGCTATAGCACCATATGGTATAATTATTAATTATATTACTGAAATCCTTAGAGATTCCAGTATGAAACTTTTTGGTTCAAAGAGGAAAAATATTGAGGCGTCTTACTGGGAATCTTTCTAGGATGCCTTCAGGGAACCTATCTTTTACGTGGAAACAGATGTTCAAGATGAAGAAAGAAATACAGCCCAACCTAGAGAAAAGCCTTCGACAAGGCTAAGCATTAAAAGAAAAGGTCAGCCTACTTCTGTGTCTTTCTTCAGGTACACTACTTCTGGACACTGCTATCACTTTGTAGAAAAACAGACCAAAACTCAAAATTTGAATACTGCCTACATTTTTTAGTCTATTTCGTTGTAATTTAGCCATTTGAAACAGAAGGAACCTTGCCACAATTTCACATCCCTAGGTTACCAACACGGGAACGCTTAGAGCCTGTTCTCCAGTGTAACTTTATTTTTCTCTTGTCAGATCTACCTGCCATGACCAGGCAAATTTTTTATGGCCATGGTTAATTCTAGGTAATACAGTCATCCTGTCTCTTGCTTATCACTAACTACACTCAAAATGCAGCAAACAACAAAAACATATTTCAAAAGAAATCACAAAATCTGGGTAATAAAAAAAGAAATGCATGGTAAATTTGATGAAAATCATTTTAGTGACAGTATATTTGCTTTTCTCATGGATCCTTCAAAACACTAAATTATAACTCAAGTCACAACAGGAAACAACACTTTGCTTTATTTGGGTGTGGATTGATTGATTGATTGATTGATTTTACTTTGGTTGGTTGGTTGATTTGGGCCTTCTACATGCTAGCCAAGTGTTCTAGCACTGAGAGATACCTTTCAAACCCTACCTCTAATTATTAATTTGTATTTTTTAAACATTATCATGAACTTTGGGTGTTATGCATACAAATAATATTCATCTTTAAAAAAACTTGAGTTTATATTGAAATATATTTTATACAACCATTTTAAAGGACTTTTTGTAAAATGTACTGCAACTTAAAAAAGCATATGACATATTTTTGCTTTAAAATTTTTTGTATTATACCATATAATTATATAATCAAGCCACCATTTATAGAATAAAAGGCTATTACACAGGGAAGGGTTAAATAAAGCATATTAGTTGGCCCTCCAATCAGTAACAAAATTTCCACATATATAAAGACCCGGATAATTTTATCTCATAATACTTTACTACAGAATAACATATTTCAGTTTTATGAAAGTACCCATTCATTCAGAAAATACTTAATACCTATTGTGTGTTCAGTACTGTTCTAGGCACAAAGAACAGGGCAATGAACAAAACAGACAAAAATACCTACCCTCAGGGAACATGAAGACAGACAACAAAGTTGCTAGACCAAAATAAAAAGAACTAATTTGCTGGCTTTAAAAGGCCAAATGACAAATATCTTTTTACTCCCCATATGTAATATTCTACATAAGAACATAAAATGGAAATACAGCCCTGGAATCTCTTACCTTAAATCTAAGCAACCACTTAATGCATAAATGGAGCAAATAAAAGAGGTAAGGAAAGAAAGCATTGAAAGGTTAGTTGGAACTTCAAGATGTGAAGACAAAAAAAAAAAAAACAAAGAAAAACAAGTTAAGCAATCAGCATTAACAAAATAATGTTTCAGTAGATCATAGAAAGAGTGGTTAAAGCAGAATGTGTCATGAACAGGAGTTTCATTGATGACAGTAAGACACTATTTTATTCAAAACTTTAATTCCTTTAAAGAGTTCTTCAAATTAACGACCACCAAACACTGAAGTACAAACAACAGAGGCTATAGTCCTAAAAGAAAAATATTTTATTTCACAGATTAAACAAGAATTACATGACGGAGTCACCTTTTATTATATAGATAGCACTAATTTTAAATTAGAAGAATCTTCTGGCATCAGATTCTGGTAGCAGTCTAAAACATTCTATTAGTAAAAGTTAGTCTTCAACAAACTTTCCCCAAGTTAAATAAATTACAGTTTTAATTAACCATTTAGTTATATATCCTATTTTAATTAGCCATTAAAATATATGTATGAATCAACTTTCAAATTTAAATCAAAATTAAATATCAAATTCCAAATAATTATGCTTAACTCTAAATAAGCAGGGTGTGGGAGTACACACCTTTAATCCCAACACTCTGGAGGCAGAGGCAAGGCTAATCACTGTGAGTTCAAGGTCAGCCTGGACTACCCAATGAGTTCCAGGCCAGACAGAGCTTAAAGGGGGGGGGGGGGGGCAGGGAATAGAGAGGAAGGAAGGAAGGAAGGAAGGAAGGAAGGAAGGAAGGAAGGAAGGAAGGAAGGAAGGAAGGAAGGAAGGCAGGCAGGCAGGCAGGCAGGCTGGACAACAGTGACTCCATAAAATCCCAGCACTTGGAAGGCCGGGCGGGGGGCGGGGGGATCTCTGAGTTCAAGGCCAACCTGGTCTATAGAGCAAGGTCCAGGAAAAGCTTATAATCTATTGCTAGGCTACATTCCCAATACTCCATAATTTTGATCATAGTACTTCATAGACATACTAGGTACTAAATTATCTTTAAAAGATGGCCAAAATAAATAATTTTACAAATTTAAAAGCATTGGAAACGAACAATAATTTGTAACTTTTATCTACACTATTCTTATTCAAAAGTTTGAAATAAAATTATACTAGGAAAAAATAAAGCAAGTTCATGTTTAATAATATATGCTGTTCTGAAAACTAATAGCAAAAGTATGCTGATAAATTTTTGAGATAAGAAAAACATTTTAGTAATATGCTGGATGGCTTTTCTGCCATACTAAATCATTAAAGGCATAGCACAACTACATCATACTTTATCTGATCTATGTTAGTTACCAACATAACTAAACAAATCTCATTGAAAGATGACTGTTTCTGAAAACATAACACTAAAAAACTTAAGGACACAATAGTTAACAGTAGTAAGCAAAAAGCAATCTTCACAACTGTGTCAAGATTTGTTTCTTTAGGAAATGAAACGAACTTTAATTTTCTAGGGTTCCACTACAGACTGCTACTTTTGAAAGCTTGTAAAAACTACACCTACCTTTACCCCATGTCCAATGTCATCTAGAATTGTATAGTCAATAGGTTTTCGAATATAACGAACTGGTCGCTCAAGATTAGCTGGTGCAATAATCTTATGGGTTCTCGAAGTATTTTTATTGGTAGTCAAAATACCAATTTCTCTTCTTGCAACTTTCTCTTTATGAATATCAACTGTCTGCAAAAGAAAAGATAACACAAAGACAGTTCTGGTATCCAATAAGTAATAAACACCTGGAGATTTAACATTGTTTCATATACATTTCATAAACTATCTTCTTTATAGACTACTGTCTTTGTTCATTTTAACCAATGCAAGGGTTGCCAAAGAATACCCTCAGATCTAATCTGGCCAACCACCTGATTTTTATAGGCCACACAATAAAAGCAGAACTTACAATGTGCATGTGTGCAGGCTTGCATATACATATGCACACATTGTGTGCACACATATAGGCACTTAAGGGTGTATGATCACTTGAAGGGTTGTATATGTGCATGCTTGTATAAATGGAGACTAGAAGTCAACCTATGTCAACCTACGTTTTTTCAGACAGTCTCCCACTGAGAAACAGGTTTTGCTAATTTGTCTAAACTGGCTGGCCAACAAGTCCCAGGCATCTGTCTGCTTCTGCCTCCCAGCACTGCAATTCCAAGAGCACATCACACTCATCTCTTTACACAGGCTCACCTTTAACTTCAAGACTTAGAAGGCAGAGGCAGGTGAATCTCTGAGTTTGAGGCCAGCCTGGTCTACGAAGAGAATACCAGGACAGACAGCACTACACAAAGGAACCCTGTCTCAAAAAAACAAAACAAAACACATGATCAAAGGCTAGAGTCACGGATACAGAACTTCACTATGAGGCCCTGATTCAATTCCCAGTATCGAACCCCTCCCCTCACAAAAAAATCAATTTTACAGAAAAGTTTGTTTGCTTCAGCAAGTTGTTTATAACATAACACTGACCAAATATTTCATTAATATTTATCAAGTGCTCCCAGAAACATTATTTTGTACAAATGGTATATAGTTTTATGTATAGTCTTCTATTATTTGCTAATAAGGAATAAAATTCTCAGGAAATTCAAACATTAATGTAGCATTTTACATAACAAGTTATGATTTTGTAATCTATAAGCAACAAGTATTTTAATGTAATAAGAAAGTGCTGGAAGTGGTGGCACAAGCCTTGAATTCAGGACTGGAAGAGGCAGGTAGATCTCTAAACTAGAAGCCAGCCTGATCTACAAAAAGTTTCAGGACAGCCAGGGCTGTTACAAAGAGAACCCCTGTCTCAAAAAAACAAAAAGAATGCAAGTACCGTTTACTGTTCCTTTAATCATATTTGCTATTATGTGTGATGGGCAGACACAAACTACAACACTTCCCACTCTGAAACAAGCAAAACTGTCTAATGTTGCCAAACATCTTATGAGTGCTGAGATCAAAAACCAAAGGTCTTCAAACAATCGTGACTACCTATGCTGGCTAGATTTTTCTTCAACTTGATGAAAGCTAAAGTCAACTGAGAGAAGGTAACCCCAATTGAGAAAGTCTGTAGGACATTTTCTTAATTAGTGATTGATGTAGGAAAGCCCAGTCTATTGTGGGTGGTGCCACGCCTGGATTGGTAGTCCTGGGTACAATGATCACTGAAATTTTCAGCAATCACCTACAAAGCCTATAATCCCGGCACTGAGGTTGGAGACAAGATAAAAAATTCAAGGTCAGCCTTCACTAGATGCTGATATCAAAGCCAACTTATTTTTGGATAAGACCCTATCCAAAAATAAGCCATAAAATGAAACAAACAGCAACAAAAGTAATATAATAAATAACACCAACCTATACTTATCATCTAACTTTAACTGCTATCAACTTAAAAGGCTTTTAGGGGCTGGAGAGGTGGCTCAGCAGTAAACAGCACTGCCTGTTCTTCAAGAAGACCTGTGATTAAGTCCCAGAACCCACCTGGTAGCTCACAACAGTCTATAAATCCAGTTTCAGGAGACTAGATATAATCTTCAGGCCTCTTGGGAACCAGGCTTGCACAAGGTATATAGCACACATGCAGACAAAGCATCCATACACATAAAACAAAATTTCAATTTAAAAATATGTTTTAAAGGATATTTAGTGAAGTTTGTATAAGAAATTTTTAAAGAAAATATGTTTCTTCAAACGTATTTTCCTTAAATGGAAGCATGTTTTCCTGAAATCAAGTGACAGGCTCTCAGTTATCAACACTTTTGTCTTCTTAATAGAACTCTGAACCTTTGGAAGCACAGGTTCCATAGTAATTTTACAAAAAAATTTTTTGTGGTAAAAGAAAAAAACAAAAAAAAACCAACTTTATCCTAGAATTCTAAAGTTAACAATTTTACTAAAATAAATTTAGAAAAGGTCTCAATAAGAGTACTTACCTGTGGCAAGTACATGTTCAGTCAGTGAACAAAACTAATGTAGTACAGTGCTTTTAACAGCATGACTATTGCTACAGATTCTGTGGACTATCACCACAATTGGGCAGGACTTAAATATCTACTCTCTCACAGATACTTACTAATTAGTTTTTCCAGTTTCCATTACTGCTAAGTCCGTGTTGCATGCAGCTGGTGTCCCCACCTAATACATCGACATACTACCAAAACTAGCTTTCCTTTGCTTTAAAGTAACCATTCTGACTCCTAAAGCTCCTTTATCCTGAGCCCCAGTCCCACATCTCCTTCCTGAATCCAAGTACATGCTCGGACCCCAGCACTGACAGGAAGACACTATATAAAATATTTTGATTTAGTCAGGCACATAAGTAAAAATAAAATGAAGTCAGGCAGTGGTGGCATGCACCTTTAATCCCAGCACTTGAGAGACAGAGACAGGCAGGTCTCTGTGAGTTCCTTGGTCAGCCTCATCTACAGAGTGAGTTTCACGACAGCTATAGCTATTAAAACAAACAAACAAACAAACAAACGAAAAAACCCAAAACCTGTCTCAAAAAAATTACTTTTATTCACATATTGTTGTTTTATATTAACACAGATAATTTAGAATAAACCTTAATGAAGCTACCTCAGTTAGCTAGTTAGTTAGCTGCCCATCAGTGCAGGAAAATATCTGCCCATCAGTTACAGTTGATTAACTAAATTTAGTGTTTTTTAAAATATATTTCGACTAAGAATTTAATTACTCAAATTACAAATATGCTCCAAATTAACCATCTTCCATAAATCAGCTATTTGAAAAGCTAATAGGGTGCCAGTGAAATGACTCAGCTGTTGTGAGATATTTTGATCACACCCACGACTGTCAATAAAGTTTATCTTTGGATCAGAGGGCAGAGCTACTAAGCAGACCAAAATTAGCCATAGAGGTCTGGAGGAGCAAAGACATATAGAGATACACAAGAAGTAGTAGGGTGGGGCTCAGAAAGTTTCTTGGTCCCTTCTGGATGAAGGAAGGACAGAGATAGGCCGTCACTGGTCACTTCTCCACAGCTTCTCTGATCACTCAAATTCTTACCCTAATATCTGACTCCCCAGTTTTTATTGAAAAAGAATAATTAAATAAATACTTCATCTGGCATCCAACACGGGGCACAAGATCATAATGCAGCAGCTCACTGCTGGCTTTGTAGTCGCCAGAATCACCACCAAGGCTGGCTTTCCCTCCCTCCTCCAAGCCCTCTGCTAAAGCTGGGATTTTCCCATTGCAGCCTCTCTACAGCAGACTGCAGCTGCCTCCTGTCCCCTGCCCCAAACACCACAGGTGGCTAGGTCCCAAATGCCACCAGAGTTAGCCTCCCACAGCTGGCTGTCTCTGTCATTCAGGTGGCCCTATGCCCTTGCTTCTCTCATGCAGGCTTCTTCCGCACATTCCCATGTCTGCTTTACAGGCCACTGGCTCCCTCTACCCATGGGTTGCAGGCTTCTCCTAGTTCCCCAATAGATGGTTTGAAAATGGCAAAATTAAATGAAGGGATGTTAGCCTCATGGGACCTCCTGCAGGCAATCATGTCAAATTTGGTACAATCATTCCATGTCAGTATTGGGGAAACTTATCCACAAAGCAATTAAAAGACTTAATGCCAATTGTGAAGAACCATACTGCTCTGGAAGAAAGACAGTTTCAGTAGATAAAAAAAAAAAAAATTTCAGAAAGACCATAAAACAAGTATTTTGGCAACTCCTATAAATTGCAAAGACCAAAGCTAAAAATACAAATAAATGGCATTGTGATTGAATGTTTATTAGACCCAGGCACAGATGTAACAATAATTTCACCAAAATTTTGGCATCCAGATTGGTCTCCTCAGGTGGTAAATATTCAGCTTCTAGAGATTGGAACTTTATCTTGGGGTAAGATGGGTTGAGGCTATACAGCCATAAGACAGATAGGAAAATAAAAGCCATATATGGCCAACATAGAAATATATTTATGGGGTCATGATTTGTTATAACAACGGAAAACCCATATTAACATTCCTCCAATGTCAGAAACAAATCATAAAAAAAATGCTTCTAAGATAAATATTAAAAGATACTATCAAGAATAGTCCCCAACCGTTCTTGTACATAAACAAAACACTACAGCTATTGATCTTTCAAAGGTACCAAGAGTCCTACCTTTAAAATGGTTAACTGTGTAGGTGGAACAATGGCCTTTGATATCAGAAAAATACACGCATTAGAACAGCTGATACAGAAGCAGCTAAATGTTCAACATATTAAAGAATCAACCAGCCTTAGAATTCTTCTATAGTTGTCATTAAAAAGAAATCTGGAAAATAGAGATTAGTAACAGATCCAAGAGCTATTAATAAGGTAATTCAACCAATGAGCTCTTTATAGCCTCAAATTCCCTTGCTTTCATTATTATCTAAAGGATGGGCTATTATAGTTATTAACTTAAAAGACTTCCCTTTTACTATACCTTCACAAGAGCAGGACAGAAAAAATTTGGCCTTATAGAGCCTACGTGTAATTTCCAGCCTGTTAAAAGGTTATCAGTGGAAAGTTCTTCCATAAGGGATGTTAAACAGACTTACCTTGTCATTATTTGTACAAGAGCTGTTGTAAATAATTCATAGTTTCCTCAATCTAAAATTTATCATTATATGTGTAATATCTTACTAGTTAATTCAGACTCAGATACCTTAGAAAAAATGTTTGAAGAGGTAAAGAAAGTTTTGCCTTATTGGGGATTACAAATTGCTCCTAAAAAAATACAAAGAGGAGAGCCTATTAATTACCTAAGATATAAAATAGGTTTACAAATTCAATCAGAGAGGAAAAAAAACAAAAAAACAAATTCAATCAGAGAAAGTACAAATCAGGGGAGATCAAATACAAACTCTTAAAGATTTTCAAAAATTGCTGGGAGAAAGTAACTGGCTATGGCCCAAAATTAGATTGACAACTCAAAAACTAAGTAATTTATTTCAAACATTACAAAGTGATAAGATTTACTTAGTCTAACAAAATTATAAGCTAAGGATGATAGAGAATTGGCTTTGGTAGAAAAGAAATTACAGGATACACATGTGGGTTGTTTATATCTAGAGTTTGGTTGTATTCTGGTTATTTTACCTTCAATGCATTCTCCCAAGGATTTCTCATGCACAGAGAAGATAATACTTTAAAATGGACATTTCTGCCACACAAACAGTGCAAAAAAAACTTAAAGACCTATTTAGCAACTATTTGTATTGATTCTGAAAGGGAAATAAAGACTTCATCAATTAGCAGGAATAGATCAAGCGAAATTGTGGTGCCTTTAACTAATTACCTCATTATGGACAGAAAACGAATATTGGTGAAGAGCTTGCTGTAATTTTTTTTTTGCAAGAGATTAGCAACAAATATTCCAAAAGAAAGAACTAATTGGATCCTTCCTCACACTATACAGCAAACACCAATTCTAAAGCCCCTACATTCTATGCTAATGCAAATAAATCAGAAAAGTCAGGTTGTAAGTCAGGAAATCTAAGTAAAGTAGCTCAAAGCCCTAGGATTCTGTTCAAAAGTCAGAATCATATGCTATTCTCATGGTATTATTAGATTTTTGCAAACCTCTTAATATAGTTACTGACTCAATATTCAGAAAGTTATTTTATATATTGAAACCATAGAACTTATTCCAAATGATTAAGAATTAACTTTGTGATTTATTAAATTACAAGAAATAATCAGAAATAGAAATCATCCCTTGTATCTAACACATATCAGATCCCATACAGGTCTACCAGGCCCTCTAGCATAAGGTAATGATGAAATTGATCAGTTATTGATAGGAAATATGCTAGAAGCCTAAGCAGACAAACACCACCCAAATATCACCCCTTGACTATAAAATGCTAAGGACAACTTCAAAATAATTAGCTAAGATGGTCCAGCCTCATAGACTACTCCAGCCAGGACTTAAGAGAAGCCCCACACCTTCCCATCACACCAAGACTGGACAACAGCTAATTTTCCCAGGACTTGATCATTATCTTAATTTTCTCATGGTTCCCTAAAGATGTCTTCACCCCAGGACAATAGGAAGTAATTTTAAGAACATGACACCCACATTCTCAAGATGTGGGATACATGGTTTTTGGTCATTTGGTGGATTATGAATGTTTGTCATCATTAAGGGGAATGTTTGCAAATTGTTAGGGGTTATGGTAAGGGAAGAAACTAAGCAAGGGAGTTAAATTCAAGAATCTCTGAAAAGAAAAAAAGGGAGATAAAGGAATGATAAAAGGGTAGCTTATTGAATATACTTTTAAACTGAAACAGCAACTACTAATATTTTGCATTGGTATGAATTTTTGCATAATGATGCAAATTAAATCTTAATTCTGTTATACTGACTATATGTTGCTACTCTTGTTTATGGTATTGTACTAATGCAGCTCATTTAAAAATGTAATGTATAATTAAAAATAAGGTTAGTAGTTAGTCATCTGTAATAATCAAACAATTACAATAATAAACAATAATTAAAAATTAGGTATGTTTTCAAGGTTAAACAGAGATATAGTTTAGATAGATAAGTAGTTTTCAAACACTTCAGAGACCTATAGGATAGGCTTTTTTATTTAAGATGTTTTCCTCATATAAGGCTTTTCATGATAGTGAGACAAATGAGACATATCTGCTCCTGACAGCACCAATTTACTTCAAAAAAAGATGATGGGCACTGAAGACCCTCCATATGGGGTTTGCTTTCAATGGGGCAAACTCAGACACTGGACAACAAACTGCCCTTAATGTAGCATGATTAATAAAAACCAAGCGATATTGCAGTTCAACCTGAAGGTCAGAAAAGCAAAACAGCCAGCCACTAGCTCTTAGCTCTACCTCAGTCTGTAACAGCAATCCTGCCTCCAGGAATCTCAGAATCAGACTGTGGTACACCTGCTGACAATAGTTGTCCAAACTGGACAAGCAGAACACAAAAGAAAGCAACTGACAAACTTTGCCAAGACAAGGAAGAACACTTCTTCAAAATTCCTGCTTCACAAAAAAGAGTCTGTCAGATAGTCTAGGCCTAGGGCCATAGAACAAATTTTTATACATCCCACAAACTAAGAAGGGGTTTAACACTTTTACAAAGTTGTCAAAACCACAAGGATGTACACACAAGCAAATGGACCTAAGAAACATGTGGGGGTGGTTATACTAATTTCTAACAAAATTGACTTCAAAATAAAATCAATCAGAAGAGATGGAGGTGGATATTTCATACTCATAACAGGAACAATTCATCAGGAGGAAGTCTCAATCCTGAATATCTATGCCCCTAATATAAAAGCACCCAAATATGTAAAAGAAACATTACTAGAATTCAAGGCACACATCAAACCACACACTCTAATAGTAGGAGACTTCAACACTCCTCTATCACCAATGGACAGGTCAACCAGACAGATACCTAACAGAGAAATAAGAGAATTAATGGAAGTAATGAATCAAATAGACTTAACAGACATCTATAGAACATTCCACCCAAATAGGAAAGAATATACCTTCTTCTCAGCATCTCATGTAACCTCGAAATTTGACTACATACTCGGTAACAAAGCAAACTTCCACAGATACAAAAAAAAATATTAATAACCACCTGTGCCTTATCAGATCACCATGGAATAAAGTTAGAATTTAACAATAATTCTACCCCCCAGAAAGCCTACAAACTCATGGAAGCTGAGCAGTCAACTACTGAACCACCCCTGGGTCAGGAAAAAAATAAAGAAAGAAATTAAAGTCTTCCTTGAATTCAACGAAAATAAAGACACAACAAATCCAAACCTGTGGGACACTATGAAAGCAGTGCTAAGAGGAAGCGTCATAGCACTAAGTGCCCATATAAAGAAAACGGAGAAAGCACACATTAGAGACTTAACAGCACAGCTGAAAGCTCTAGAAAAAAAAGATATTCACCCAGGAGGAATAGAAGACTGGAAATAATCAAACTGAGGGCTGAAATCAACAAAATAGAAACACAGAACAATCCAAAGAATCAATGAAACAAAGAGCTGTTTCTTTGAGAAAGTCAATAAGATTGACAAACCTGTATCCAAACTAATCAAAAGGCAGAGAGAGAACATGCAAATTAACAAGATCAGAAATGAAAAGGGGGACATAACAACAGACACGGAGGAAATTCAGAGAATCATTAGATCTTACTACAAAAGCCTGTATGTCACTAAATCGGAAAATGTAAAAGAAATGGACTTGTTTTTAGATAAGTACCTTTTACCAAAATTAAATCAAGACCAGGTGAACAATTTAAATAGACCTATAAGTCGTGAGGAAATAGAAGCTGTCATAAAAAAAAGCCTCCCAACCAAAAAAAGGCCCAGGACCTGATGGTTTTAATGCAGAATTTTATCAGAACTTACAGAGAAATATCACCTTTCACGATAGCCACAAATAGCATAAAGTATCTTGGGGTAACTCTAACCAAGGAAGTGAAAGATCTATTTGACAAGAACTTTAAGGCACTAAAGAAAGAAATTGAAGAGGACACCAGAAAATGGAAAGACCTCCCATGCTCTTGGGTGGGTAGGATGAACATAGTAAAAATGGCAATTCTACCAAAGGCAATCTATAAATTCAATGCAATCCCCATTAAAATCCCAACAAAACTCTTCACACACCTTGAGAGAACAATAATCAACTTCATATGGAAAGACAAAAAACCCAGGATAGCCAAACAATCCTATACAATAAAGGAATTTCTGGAGGCATTACCATCCCTGACTTCAAACTCTATTACAGAGCTACAGTAATGAAAACAGCTTGTTATTGGCATAAAAACAGAGAAGTTGACCAATGGAATCGAATAGAAGTCCCAGATATTAACCCACAAACCTATGAACACCTGATTTTCGACAAGGAAGCTAAAGGTATACAATGGAAGAAAGCATCTTCAACAAATGGTGTTGGCAGAACTGGATGTCAACCTGTAGAAGAATGAAAATAGATCCATATCTATCACCATGCACATAACTCAAGTCCAAATGAATTAAAGACCTCAATATAAATCTGAACACACTGAACCTGATAGAAGAGAAAGTGGGAAGTAGTCTACAACATATGGGCACAGAAGACCACTTCTACGTATAACCCTAGTAGCACAGACAATAAGGGCAACATTGAATAAATGGGACCTCCTAAAACTGAGAAGCTTCTGTAAAGCAAAGGACACTGTCATGAAGACAAAAGGGCAACCTATTCATTGGGAGATGATCTTTACCAACCCTGCAAGAGACAAAGGTCTGATCTCCAAAATATATAAAGAACTCAAGAAACTAGACTTTAAAATGCTAATTAACCCAATTAAAAAAAAATGGGGCTCAGAACTGAACAGAGAATTCTCAACTGAAGAAGTTCAAATGGCCAAAAGATACTTAAGGTCATGCTCAGCCTCCTTAGCGATCAGGGAAATGCAAATCAAAACCACTTTGAGATACCATCTCACACCTGTCAGAATGGCTAAAATAAAAAACATCAATGATAGCCTATGCTGGAGAGGATGTGGAGTGAGGGGAACACTCATCCATTGTTGGTGGGAATGCAAACTTGTGCAGCCACTGTGGAAACCAGTGTGGCGGTTTTTCAGAAAATTTGGGATCAACCTACCCCAGGATCCAGCAATACTACTCTTGGGAATATACCCAAGAGATACCCTATCATACTACAAAAGCATTTGTCCAACTATGTTCATAGCAGCATTATTTGTAATAGCCAGAACCTGGAAACAACCTAGATGCCCCTCACTGGAAGAATGGATCAAGAAAGTGTGGAATATATGCACATTAGAGTACTACTCAGCAGTAAAAAACAATGACATCTTGAATTTTGCATGCAAATGGATGGAAATAGAAAACGCTTTACTGAGTGAGGTAACCCATACCCAAAAAGATGAATATGGTATATACTCACTCATTAGTGGATTCTAGACATTAATAAAGGACATTGAACCTATAATTCATGATCCTAGAGAAGCTAAATAGGAAGGTGAATCCAAAGAAACATGCAGTTATCCTCCTGGAAATTGGAAGTAGATAAGATTGCAAGTCAAAAATTGAGAGCCTTGGGGGTGGGTGTGGGGTCGGGGTAAGGGGAGATGGGTAGAGAGAAGTGTGAAGGGGAGGATGGGGAGAGCTTGGGAAATGGGATGGTTGGGATGGAGGAAGAGTAGATATGGGAGCAGGGAAGTATAGAACTTAATTAAGGGGGTCATTTTAGGGTTAGCAAGAGACTGGACTCTAGAGGGGTTCCCAGGTGTCCAAGGAGACGTCCCCAGCTTGTTAAGCAGCTGAGGAGAGGGCACCTAAACTGGCCCTCTCCTATAGGCACACTGATGAGTATCTTGCATATCATCATAAAATCCTCATCTGGCGATGGATGGAAATAGAGACAGAGACCCACACTGGAGCACTGGACTGAGCTCCCAAGGTCCTTATGAGGAGCAGAAAGAAAGAGAACATGAGCAAGGACGTCAAGACCGCGAGGGATGAGTCCATCCACTAAGATGGTGGGACTGGTCTAATGGGAACTCACCAAGGCCAGCTGGACTGGGACTGATGGAGCATGTGATCAAACCGGACTCTCTGAATGTGGCTGACAATGAGGGCTGACTGAGAAGCCAAGGACAATGGCATTGGGTTTTGATTCTACTGCATGTACTGGCTTTGTGAGAACCTAGTCTGTTTGGATGCTCACCTTCCTAGAACTGGATGGAGGGGGAAGGACCTTGGAATTCCCACAGGGTAGGGAACCCTGACTGCTCTTTGGACAGCAGAGGGAGGGGGAGGGGGAATGGAGGGAGTGGGAGGGAAATGGGAGGAGGGGAGGAGGTGAAAATTTTTAATAATAATAATAAAAAAACCTGAAAAAAAAAAACCCTGGCAAGAGAAAACTTAATTTAGCCACCAAGCTAACAAGTCTATTTGTAACGCTGTAAAGACATAAAACCTGTCAGAAGATTTTTTTTTTCCTAGGGAAAAAAAGGTAAATTTTCATTTCAGGAGTGATTAAGTTACCTTGGCAACTGAGTTTTAATAAAATCTATCAAATTTACTTTGCTATCAAACTAATGACATCACAAAAAGAGTTATAAACAATACAATATCAAGTTCTATTTTCCAAACAGCACATGCATTAACTTGCATAACAAAGGCAGTCAATAGGCTGTGTGTTGCTTATAGGCAAACAGAAAAGTAACATGGTCTCACTTGTGAAATATGATTGATTGAAGATTCCATCCTCCGTAATTGGGATGCCTGGATATCCAGCATCTGTAGGACATTGTTGGCCAAAGTGTTTATCAGATACGCAACACTTGCTAAGGATTGGGTTGTGTAGGCTTTGGTTTCTTCTAGGGCTCGCTGCTTATCTGATGACTAGAGGGGGAAAAACAGTGATCATTAATTTAAAGATAATTCAATTCTAGCAAACTAACTTATTTGCCTGAAAGCTTCTGTTACTGAATCTACACCAAGCCAAAAACATTCTGAAAATCACTGTTACGCAAATGCAAAAACTAAATGATTCAATGAATTTACTGTTATTTTCAAGTTAACTATACATCTTTGTGTAAGTACAAATAAAATCCTGAGACTATAATTTAAAATCTAAGCTCTAACGACTACTTTGAGCAATGGCAGCATATATACATCTTCCCAATTTCATCATTTAGGCAGCACTGATGTGAATGTATAAATTCTACCTACTCTACTCTCCAAAACCTGATTTCCTTTCATTCTCATGCATAAAATGTCTGATCAATGTATCAATAATAATAAATAAAATGGCTGTTAATAAAAATAAATGTTTCTTGAATGTGGCCGGATTCTCTGAATGTGGGTGGCCCGGAGTCTTTCTGAAAAGCCATTGACAATGACACTGGGACTTGTTTCCTCTGCATATACTGGATTTTGGGGATCCAGTCTGTTTGGATACTCACCTTCCTGGACCTGGAGGGAGGGGGGAGGAACTTGAACTTCCCACAGGGCAGGAAACCCTGACTGCTCTTAGGGATGGAGAGGGAGGAGGAGAGGGAGTGGGGGGAGTGGGAGGGTGTTGGGAGGAGGGGCGGAAATGGAAACTTTTATAATTTAATAAAATTACTTTCTCATCAAAATAAATAAATAAATAAATAAATAAATAAATAAATAAATAAATGTTTCTGTGGGCAGGATGTTATGTTGCATACCTTTAATCCCAGCATTTGAGAGATAGAAACAGGTGGATCTCTGAATTTAAAGCCAGCCTGGTCCACAAGAGCTAGTTCCAGGACAGCTAGGGCTGTTGCACAGAGAAACCCCGTCTCGAAAAACCAAAAAGAAAAGAAGAAGAAAAAGAAGAAAAAACTACAAAAAAATTATGTATAGAAGAAAACCCCACAGTCTACATTTTGATTGGTTTTGTTTGTTGGAGATTCCCTATAAAATTTAAGAGTATTCTAGTTCTGTGAAGGACACCATTGATATTTTATGCATTGAACTTGTAGATTGCTTTGGACAGTGATGACATTTTAATAATATTCTTCTAATGCAAGAGCTCACTGGCCAAATTTCAGTCAAAAAGATGAGGTTACTTTTCAGTGAGAACACTCTGTCTCAAGTCAGTAAGATAGAAATCAAAAGAAGATACCCAAAATCTTCTACCAGCATCCATATCCACACATACAGTGCAGGTACCTCTCCAAATTCACGTTGAATGCACCATACACATACATATAAAACACATATTCACACAGCACACATGTACAAGTATACACATACCACACATACACACAAATTTCACATATATAACTGTAGCACGAATGATTAAGAAGTCAGAGTCAGATATAGGGGTTAAAGTTGAAGATCTAGAGAAGCAGAGCAGTAAGCCACTAGAGAAATGCTCAGACTGAAGGGGCGATCCTCTGACTGCCTAGACTGCACTGTTCTCCATCAGACCTCAGACTCCATACTCCAGTGAGTCCCTGTCTCTTCCCTTTACACTCCTCTCTTTATCACTCCTGTCTCCACCTCCCTAGTGCTAGGGTTAAAGGTGTGTGATTCCCAAACACTAAGATTAAAGGTGTGTGCAACCACTCCCTGTCCTCTAGTGGTTTAGTAATGCACTCTGATCTTCAGGCAGGATAATTTACTAAAATGAAATAAAATATCACTATAATAAGCATACCAGACATACATACAACACACATATGAAAAGTGAACACATATACATATGCATACACCACACATATCAAGACACATACATAAAACACACACAATACACCATAAACACAACATACATATACAAAGCACATACACTACACATATACCAACACACATGCACACACAAAAAGGACAAAGAACAAAAACCCAATTTTTAAACTTAAAAAAGTAGTTAGGCATATATGCCTTTAGTGTCAGAATTCAGGAAGCAGAGGCAGGAAGATCTCTTCGAGTTCAAGGCCAGCCTGGTCTCCACAGCCAGTTTCAGGATAAAGGAAGGGAGGGAAGGAAAAGGAAAGGAGGAATATTTGGGGTTTGGTGGGTGTATATTGCTATGGCACACATATGAAAGTCATAGGACAACTTATAGCAGTCACTTCTCTTTCCACCATGTAGGTCTCAGGGATAAAGCTTGGGTTATCAAACTTGGGGGCAAGTGCTTTAGCCCACTGAGCCATCTCACGAGCCCCTAAAGACAAGTTTCTCTTTTTCCTCAGCTATCACTTCCAAGCATTGAATTTAAAATACTTCATCTCTTAAGATTCTCCCAATCCACATTTCTGCTTACAGGGAATATTACTTTGTACACTATAACACTTTGATATATCTGTAACCCATTATCCTCTTCCTTTAAAGTAATCTTCCACTTGTGCTGCTAGCATCACTATTCTCTCATCTCTGCATCACCCACCTATCCACTTGCCAAAACTCCCATTCTATCTGGGTTTTTCGTTGTGGGCATACTAACCAGATATCACTCTAGTTATCACTTGCCAGTATTTCTGTACTAATTTCCAGGACAGAACATAAAGTCTTAAGCATGGTTTAAAAGTTTCTGTTGTAGGAATTCCTTCATCCAGAAGCATTTAAGTTACTACCCCACTTGGGCATGGCCTCTTATACTATAAATGCCAATGTAAATTACACAAGCCCTCTCTTCCAGCTGCTAGATTAGGTTCTTGTTTCCCTGTTCATGCAGAGGACTCTGATCTGTGAGTCTACCCCAAAATAAATAACCCTTTATTATACTGAATTCTGAGCTAGTGTGGGACTTCTTTTTAACATCCATCTTCCTCTGGAGGCCACATAGAACGCAACTCCACACTTACCAGGTAGACTGGTCTAAAAGGCCTTTAGCCAAAAAGGTTCCCACCCCTGACTGCCTACTAAGTGATTTTTTTTTTTTTTTTGCAAAACCCCACCACAGTGGAGCTAAGTATGGTGACTCAGGAATTTGCCAGGCTCAGACACAATCCCGCTCCCCCAAACCGTCACTTTCACTGTGACTTAGGCAGCTTCCAGTTTGTATTCCTAGCTCATGAGCTCTGGGCTCCTTGCTCCTTGTAGAGAATTGATTTAACTGCTTTAATTTGTCAAGCAAAGCATATTTGTCAGTATTTAACCTGGCACCAAGGCAGGAAACAAAAGCAGCAGGCAAGACTGTTAGTGCTGCCACTGGTCACACTGCAGCCCATAGCGTCTCTTCGCCACGTGGCTGTAACTGCAATACTTGTTAGACAATAAAGATTATTTCATCTTCAACAATTTACCAAAATTTCATAACAAAGATAACTATTTGATTACTAAATAAATCAATAAACTTGAAAGTTAGTCCAGGAATTTAATGACCTTTTTATTTATGCTATGGATTGTATTCTGTAAGGCTTACATGGTTTTTCTGATACATCCATTTATTGGATACTGGGACTAAGTTTTCTTTTGCATATTATATCTTTAAGAGAATGGTTTCAACAGAGCCAAGAATGAGGCACTTTTGGAAATGATACATTCTTTACAGACTAGTAATGAACAGCTAGGTGACAGGATTAATATCATCGAATATCAAGTTACCTGAAAAAATTAAAAAAATCCGTGTCAAAGGGTACCGAGATAGAATCTGAAAGAATTCATACTGTTGAATTTGACAATCAAAATCTGGTAAAAAAAAAAAAAAAAAAAAAAAAAAAAAAAAAAACCTTATGATAGGTTAGCAGATAGAGTATCCCTCCAGGATGGCAATCTGCATGCTATCCAATAATGTCCAAGGATGGAGTGTTATCTTTAAAGGAAAAATTTCAGACCTTAGAATCACATGTGCAGAATGAGTACCAGAGGCTAGGTACCTCAATGAAATCACTAGAAATATATACAGGACAAGAGATTCAAGCTTTACAAAAGACAGTAGTAAAAAGATTTGAAAAGATTGAGGAAATTGTTGAAGCCGATGAACAGGGAAAGAAGGTACAAGAACAGGATTCAACATTGCCAGTACCTATCAGAAATGACTTACCCAGGGTTTTAGTTTCCTGCCCTGCAATCAACTCTGAAAAAGCAACAAGTTCTAAATGCCCAGAAGGATCCAAAGAAGGTAGATGGATACCTATAGGAATGTATGATCTAAAAGTTATCAAGCAAGCAGTAGTATATCTTATGGATTTTGCATTCAGCATTTGTTAGGGAGATGATAAAGGCATGGGCTTCTAGCATTAAGGTCATGCCACACAACTGGCTTCAGTTAGTTTCAACAGTCCTCCAGGTGGGCCCCAACTTCTGTGGAAATGTTATTAGACAGAAGAGGTAAAGATTTTAGAACAGGCAAAAACAATAGGACTTGAGGCTTCCCAAGGTCAAATTCTTGGCAAGGGCAATTATGCTCACCCACAGGCTCAAATTCTTTACAATGAACAAATCTTGCCTCCATGCCACAAAGCAGCCTTAAATGCTTAGGACAGGATTCAAGAACAAGAAAAACAAATTGGAGCATATACCAGGATTAAATGGGGCCAGAGAGAACCCTTTAATGACTTTTTACAAAGATTAACTAAGGCTGTACAAATAGGAGTAACAGGCCCAGATGCTAGATGAGGACATACTGAATCTCTGACTTTTGAAAATGCCAACTTAGAATGCAAAAAGATACTTGGGCCTTTAAAGGTAAGATCAGCAACAATGGATGAATGGATCCTGCATACGATGAATGTTGAGACATTTGACTATAATACTGAATATTGGGTAGGAGAAGCAATTTTCAAAGGTGTAAGGAGACATCAAAATGCCAAATATTTTAAATGTGGTAAAATAGGACAGCTGAGAAAAGATTATAGACAAGAAATTCCTAGAAATAATGTCTCTGCTAAGAATGGTAAAAATAAAAGATATCAACCTTCTGTATTATGCAGGAAGTGTGGCAAAGGCTGAAATTGGATTAATGAATGCAGAGATCAACAAGACAGAAAAGGTAACCCAAAGCCATCGGGAAACTCCTTGGGGGTCTCTTGCAGCCCCCCAAGTCAAAAGTGGTCCAGTCATTCCCAGTCTCTGTGGAGGACATGTCTCACCAGAAAAATTAAAAAATCCAGTGCCTGCTGTAAAAAAACGAATGGATCTTTTTACCACATAAAACAAGCAAAAAATTTAAAAACTTATGTGGAAATGATCTCTGAATTAATTATAAAAGGAAAATTGAGACGCTGTCAACTAGCAGGTATAGACCCAGCAGAAATTATAGTATCTTTTACTACTGATGAAATTTCAAAATTATGGGAAGACAATGAACCTTGGCAAAGAGCTTGTGCTAATTTTTAAGGAGAGATTAATAGTGATTATCTCAAAAGTGATAGAATTAACCTTATAAATAGAACTACTTCAATCCTTCCACATATTGTATGTGACACACCAATAACTGGAGCCCATATATTCTATACTGATGCAAATAAATCAGGAAAGGCAGGTTACAAATCAGAAGATTTAAGGCAGAATTATATGATATTCTCATAGTACTAAGGGTAATAACCTCTCAATATAGTTACTGATTCACTATGCAGAAAGAGTTGTCTTGCATATTGAAACCACTAAATTTAACCATATAATACAAAATTGACTTCATTATTCATACAGGTTCAAGAAATAATCAGGAATAGAGTTTGTTCCATATATACAATACCCAATCCCAAATGGGCCTATCATGTCCTCTAGCACAAGGTAATGCAGAAATTCAGTGTGCTGAATACCTCAGAATGTCATAAGAAACATCATGTCAATAGCAAAGGTTTAAGAAAAAGTTTTCTATTACATGACAACAAGCTAATGAAATTATAAAGAGATGTCCTACTTGCTCTTTCTATAACCAAATACTGCTATCTGCAGTCAATAACTCAAAAAGTACTCAAAGGAATGCGATCTGGCAGATGGATGTGTTCCACTTTACAGATTCTGGAAAATTAAAGTATGTATACCACACCATTGACACTTATTCAGGTTTTCAATGGGCAACTGCTTTAAGCTCAGATTCAGTAATTATGCATTTGTCAGAAGTTATGGTCATCACGGGTATACCTGCACAAATAAAAACAGATAATGGTCCAGCATATGTCTCTAAGAAAATGAAACAGTTTTTTGCTTATTATAATATAAAGCATGTTACAGGTATACCAAACAATCCTACAGGTCAGTTATAGAAAGGCCAAATCGAACTATAAAGGATATGTTGAACAAACAAAAACGGATGATAAATAACCCCATAAATACATTTCATAATGCTTTATTAACCTTGAATTTTCTTAATGCTAATGAGAAAGGATCAGCAGCAGCAGAGACACATTGGATAAAAGAAAAAACTCATGAATTAAATCAGCCGGTGTATTTCAAGGATGTGTTGACCTCACAATGGAAACCAGGAGATGTGCTACGTTGGGGAAGGGGTTTTGCTCTTGTTTTCACAAGAGAAGAAAAGCTATGGATATCATCAAAATTAATAAAGATTCGTCGTAAAAAAGAGAAACCTTTTGAGAAAAAGAAATGACAACTCAACCACATAGGTGACAACCAAACAGGTGGTAAGGAAACCTCATAACAGTTGGGGCAAGGTTCTGTCCTTGTCTTTACAGGAAAATATTCATCTTCAAAAAGTCAAGAGACCCTGGACATCTAGACCCCTAAAGAGGAAAAGATAAGGAGGAAAAGATCCAGCTAGGATCACCAAGTAAAGAGAATTATGACTTATGAGGACAGGTCATTTGAGGGTAAGAATCACTGAACATAAATATTCACACACACACACACACACACACACACACACACACACACATACATATATAGGCTGCTTACTATAATAATAGTCATGACTCATTTAAAAAAATCAAAACTGGAGTGGACAATGGCTCTGTCTTTCTCTAAATCCAAGCATGTTGTTAAAAGAAAAATTCAGAGTTTCTGTCTCATGTCAGGAGCCATCTGGTATGGGACAGAAGGAAGAAAGAATTTGGGGAAAAGCTTACTTTCCTTCATACCTATTTATGTCTCTATTGCACCTCTCATTGACTATATGTCTGTAGAAATAATGTTTAAGCTTTCTACAATGAATAATGAATTTTCCTGCAGTAATCTTTGAAGTTTCCAGGAAGAAGATAGGGCCCCACAACAACTCCAGCTGGCTGATATGACGTCATAATGCTAATAGTGCTACTATAAAATCTGTTTTGGGTACCAACTTTTCAAGATGGTTCCAACTTGGTTAGATGATATGGTGCACCTTTTTACAACGTTCTGGCCAGAACTCCAAACAGGAACCTCAGAAAAACCCTATCAAATACTGAGAGACTATTTGCAATTATACCAGACAGTAATCTTGAAACTTAACCATCATTTTACTTTCACAGGATTCTATAGAAAGAACATTGCCCCCATGACAGCTGGAAGTACTTCTAGAAGATGACGTCCCCCCTCCCAAAAAAGTTTGTCCTCAGGGTTAAGGACATCATTTAGAAATTGATTATAATTGATGTAGGGTTGAGAGTTGGGGTGGAAATTATGCAGACTCAGGGTTCTCTTTAAAATAAGAGAAAAATTTGATGGGATAATAGATAGTATGAGTTTACGCACACTAATAATAATAGTGAGTAACAGAGTGAATACTTTTGAGCTACTATTTATAGGCAATTTACATTGGTATAGATTTTTGTATATTGATACAAATTCAAATTATATTGAATATGTTCCTATTTCTGTCTACAGTATTTGTACACCTGGGCAAAGTTATTTTGTCATATTGTATTCTTGCATGTTTCTACCTCTGCTTGAAACATTTTGTATACTGACACAATTTAGGATATATTTATCATATTGCACTATACATTTCAACCTCTGATCAAGATACTTATACACTGTTTACATGTTGAGGTCATTGTTCTCATTTGTACAGTTGTTTAAAGATTGCTTAATATTCTAATATGAAGTCTTAGTCTTTAAGTTATAAAGGTATTAAGAATTATAGGTCAATAGTCATTCATGTTTGTCATACTTATAATTAGACTAATCAGGTTCTTTAGATACATACAGATTGTATTCTGCATAGATAGGTAATCTTCAACCACTTCAAAGAGCTGTAGAATATGGCATCTAAATAACTTAGGGTTCTGTTGAATCAAGATACGATTGCTCCTGGCAGCACTGATTTATTCCCAAGAGAATGTTGAGCACCGAAGACACTCCACTTAGAGCTTGTTTTATTCTTGGCAAAACTGCCCACGCATTGACCACTGACAAAATGCACAATGTCTGGACAGGACAAGCAGGATACATGAAAAAAGACTGTCAAATCTTGCCAAGACAGGGTAACACAGTTTTGTAAAATTTCCTGCCTCTGAAAATGGTCTGTCAGTTACTCTAGGCCTTATCCAAAGTTGGTTGCTCCAACGTTGCAAATGAGACTTTGGGTGACTGCCCAGGTAGCCAGCAGTTGTCTGTCATTTGTTGCACATTTTAGAAGTAGCTTGATTGCACTTTCTGCTTACTCAAGTAGTATTATTTCCCTTCTCAGGTCTTCGATGGGGTTGAAGACTAGATAGTCGTAGTTACTTTCCTCTCATGACTTGGCCAAGTTATTTCTAATACAAGACTTAGATTTCTTAGGACAGGATAATTACTGAAACATTTATTAAGTTTCTTGCTTGATATTGTTGTTTATGCTAGTTGTAATTCTAATTTTTAAACTTAATATTTGTTCTTATTGTGAATAATTTTGAACTGTCTTATTTAAACAAAAGGGGGAGGTGCTGTAGGAACTCCTTCAGCCAGTAGCCTTTAAGTTACGGGCCCACTTGGGCATGGCTTCTTATACCATAAATGCTAATGTAAATCACGTGTGCTTTCTCTTCTGACTGCTGGATTAAGTTCCTGTTTCCCCAATGGTACAGATGACTGTGATCTGTAAATCTACCCCTAAATAAATAACCCTTTATCATACTAAATTCTGAACTAGTATGGGATCTCTTTTTAATGTCCATCGTCAAGTTTTATCTTTCCAAACCACCTAAAACCTTCATAATCTTCCTGTAACCCACTTATACATAAACAGACTTCTCTACTTACCATTTACAGTCTTCCCTAATAGGCATATATTTACTTCTCATTTAACCTTTCTGGGTCTTCACTTATGGAAAAGTATGTTTCATGGTTCTCAGGATATGGATCATAGTTTCCTACCTTTGTCGTCTTCTTCACTTGTAGTTTTTGCAACATTCTGAAATGCCTGAATTTCATGGAAAATTTTTCTAACAGTTATCAACCTTCACAACAATTTATTATAGGCAATATACCACAGCAAAAGATGCATGTTTTACTACCCGGACTCACATGTCCCATAATAGCAAGACTCGTGAAACAGGTGGTAACAGAACACATCTTTGCATAGAACTGGTAAATCATCCTTAGTTCTTTTCTATTACTTTTTTTGTTTTGTTGTTGCTGTTTGCAGTAATGGGGATCAAACTCACATGTTAAACATGTACTGGATAGCAATCCTTACCCCAAGCCTCACCCAGTATCTCTTTAATGGGTAAGATGCAAGTTCATTTTCCTACCATTCTAAAGGTTGAATAGCATTATTTTCATCAGAATATATAAAGTAATATAGTCTTTCTGTGGCAACAACACAGAATTATGCTCCCCTCCCCACCAGAAAATGACAGCCACAAGAATGAAACATTCAACACAGCCTTCTAAGATTGTCCTTCTCACAAGGCACTTTCCTTCCACAATCATAAAGAAAGCTAAACCCTATGAAAGGGGAACTGGGCACAGGATGTATGTTAACTAATCCAGCTAAACAGATGCCATCTGCCTGCTCAGTCCAGCAGGAACTCACATGGCCTATTTCTATCATCTAATGATAGACAGACAGAAAACTGGCTCTCTAGAAGTTGACACCATCCAAATGACTTACTATGTACTCAATAAGGGGGACAACTAAACTTACATCTCAATTTGATGTGATAACTGGAGGGATAGAAAATACAAATAAGAACCCTGAACACCCTCTGAAGATACTCAACTGCAGTATTATTAGCATTTGTTTCTTATTGCTATATACCTCATTGGTTTACTTCCACTAAATAGGATCACAGATTTAATAGAAAAATTAAGGTATGACTCAGGAGGTATAGGAAAACAGTATTTTAAAAAGCAAAGTATAGGAATACACAAAAGGAAATTCTTCTCTGCACACAGTGTTCCTTAAGACTTTAAGACATCTAGACAAGAAAGCTCAGTAATGATGCATCTGCCTTTGAGCCATTTCTGTTTCTCTAAATGACACCTCATTCATATTCATTATATCTTGAATGAATGGATGGATGGATGGATGGATGGATGGATGGATGGATAGATGGATGGATGAGGAGGCTGGAGAAATGACTCAGTGGGTAAAGACACTTGCTGATCTTACAGAGAAGTCAACTTTGGTTCCCAGCACCCACACTGAGCAGCTCAAAAGTGCCTGTAACTCCAGCTTCAAAGGATCCAAGGCCCTCTTCTGGCCTCCACAGGCCTCCACATACACATAAACCTTTGTGTATACACACACACACACAGAATTTATTAGAATCACTTACAGACTGCAATCCAACTAATTCAGCAGTGAAGGGCTGTGACTGGAAACCCACGAATTCAGTAGTTGCTTAGTCAGTGAAGCTGGACGAAGACCCACATAATTCAGTAAAGAAGCAGGATACAAATTTAACTCATACTAGCCTTCCAAAATACAAATGACAACCAAACTGAAAAAGAAATCAGGGAAGCAATACCTTTCTTTCACAGTAGATGTGATGGCTATTCTCAGTTGTCAACTTGACTACATCTGGAATGAACTGTAATTCAGAAATGGAGGACATACTCTTGAGAGATTATTTTTGCTTGGGTGAATCCACTTCAGTTCTGAATCATTGAGGTAGAATGCACGCACCTGTGATCCGGATCTTGAGGTGGGAAGACACATGTCTTTGATCTGGGCACACCTGCTGGAAGCCTATATAAGGACATGGAAGAAGGAAGCTTTTGCTCTCTACCTGCTTATACTCTTGGCCTTTCTAGCAAGTCCATTCTTTCACCAACCCTAGAGCCTACTTCTTCAGAATTCTAGCATCTACTGACAAGCTGGACATCCAGTCTCACTGACTAAGCAACTAGTGAATTCATGGCTTTCCACACGTGTGTGTGTGTGTGTGTGTGTGTGTGTGTGTGTACACAAAAAAGTTCATTCTGCTGGCCAATGGTGGCCAGCATTAATCCCAACACTCAGGAGACAGAGGCAGGCGGAGCTCTGTGAGTTCAAGTTCTACAGAGCTAGTTCCAGTACGGCTAGGGCTGTTACACAGAGAGACCCTGTCTCAAAGAACAAAAAATTCATTCTGTAAGTTTTACTACTCTAGAAAACTCTGTAATGTATGTGTATGTATGTATATAAAGAGATTCATTCTGTAATTTCTGCTTCTCTAGAGAACGCTGTGTATGTATATAAAGAGATTCAGTCTGTAAGTTCTGCTACTCTTGAGAACCCTGACTACAATAGTCATTTTTAAAATGTCTCAAAAAAATTGGAATAACAAAGCAAGTAAAAGACCTATATAATAAAAACTTTAAGACACTTAAGGAACAAGCTGAATAAGGCACCAAAAGACAGAAAGATATCCCATGCTTATGGATGGTTAATATTGGGGAAAAAGAGTCATTCTACCAAAAGTTACCTATAGATCCAATGCAATCTGCACCAAATGTCCAACACAATTCTCACAAAAACTGGGGGAAAAAAATAAAGTTCATATGAAAACAAAAAACCCAGGATAACTAAAAATTTAACAATAAAAGAACTGATGGTCACCATCACTGATTTTAAGCTACACCACAAGGCTATAGTAATAAAAACAGTACAATATTGCCATAAAAACATGACACATTGCTTCACTGAACAGAATTGAAGCCCTGAACATAAGACTACATACCTACTCTTAACCTGTTTTTTTTTTTTATGTCTTTTAACAAAGAAACTGTACACACTGGAGAAGAGACAACATTCTTATCAAACTGTGCTGGCCAAACTGAATAGTTACATGTGGAAGAATTAAAATAAATTCATATTTATCACCCTGCACAAAATTCAACTCCAAATAGATTAAGGACATATGACCCAATACCCTAAGTCTGATAGAAGAGAAATTAGGGAATACATTCAAACTCACTGGCACAGAAAAAAAAAAACTTTCTGAATAAAACCCTATAGCACAGGCATTAAAATCAACAATAAACGGGACCTCATAAAACTGAAAAGCTTCTGTACAGCAAATGACACCATCATCAAGAGGCAGCCCACAAAATGGGGAAAAGGTCTTTGCCAATTATATCTGAATAAAGGGTTAGTATCTAGGACAGTGGTTTTCAATCTATAGGTTGTGGCCCCTTTTGGGGTTGAACGACTCTTTCAGAGGTCGCCTAAAGCACTGGAAAACAAATATTTATATTACATTTCACAACAGTTGCAAAATAACAGTTATGAAGTAGCAATAAAAACAATTTTATGGTTGGAGTCACCACAACATGAGGAACTGTGTATTAAAGGGTCACAGTATTAGAAAAGTTGAGAATCACTGATATAGAATATACAAAGAACTCAAAAAACTAATCAATAAAACAAATAACCCAATTAAATAGGGTGGAGAACTAAACAGAGTTCTCAAAATTGCTGAGAAACTTTTTAAATGTTCAACATCCTTAGACATCAGAAAAAAGCAAATTAAAAGAATTTTGTGATTTCATCTTACCATAATTAGAATGGCCATTTACACAAGGGATTATTACTCAGCTGTTAAGAAATATGAAATTTACAGGGAAGTGGATAGAGCTAGAAATAATCATCCTCATTAAGGTAACCCAGAACCAGAAAGACAAGCACTGCATGTTTTCTATTAAATGTGGATCTTAGCATTTAAGTTTTAATATGTATACTTCAATGAGAATATCCAGAAGACTGGATTGTCCTAAGAAAGGACAAGGATGAAAGAGGTGATCTCCCAGGGAAGAAAAAATGAAATATAGTATTATAAAGAGATGAAGAGAAAAGAAAGTTAGAACAAGAGGATTAAACAAGGTAGGGGCTAAGAAGTTAGGGTAGATAACAGAATATGGGGAAGGATTAATTAACACTAAAGGCCTTTTTATGTTTTTTAAATTTATGTGTGTGTGTGTGTGTGTGTGTGTATGCTATTTTGGTTTTTGTGGGGTTTTTTGGGATTTTTGTTTTTGTTTTTGTTTTTTGAGACAAGGTTTCTCTGTGTAACAACTCTGGCTTTCCTGGAACTCATCTTGTAAACCAGGCTGTCCTCAAACTCACAGAGATTCTCCCGCTTCTGCCTCTGGAGTGCTGGGATTATAGGCATGCACCACCACTCCTGGGCCCTGAAGACCATTTTTTAAAAAGCTATATTGAAGCCTACTAGTCTAGAAGTTTCCATATATATTATACATGTATAATTATACAGATACAAAACTATATTAGAGAGAGAAAATCAGTTTAAATATATCATATAATGGGGTGGGTGATACCCTAATTAGATATCATATGTTATCAAAGAAAACTCCCCACTACTAGGAATGGGTTTTGAGTCTTTTGTTGTTGTTGTTGTCTTTTTGAATTGTTGGTCAAAAGAGTCTTATACTCCCCACCCAAACATTACAGGCTATTGGTCAATGTTATTGGCTACCTTCCACAACCTGACAATAAGATCCTATTGCTGAAGACACTGCACACTTAATGTCATAGAACATGGAAAAATCAAGCTGGTACTCAACGGGAAGCTTCACCCCTACTGCCTACTGATCACGGTGCTCAAAGGTGCAATACATGCCACTAAAAGTAACTAGAAGAGAAATGTACTATAAGTCTCACTCAGCTACAAACCCTGAGAGCTATCATAGCCACCTGCCTGAAAAGATAAGCCCAATGATACAAGAGTGGCACAATGTTAGGAGAATAATCTTTTTTTTTTTTAACAGGAATTAAGGTGCATTCCCTGAACCCATACCTGACTCTATTAATAAGGTCAAGAAACTAAGACTAAATAAGTCATGGGCCCTATGGAAAAGCCACACTATTACTATTAAATCACCATAGCAATAAAACAACTCCTAATAACATATTGCTAGACCCACATGTCAGTGCATCACCAAACCCTCATAGAAGCTCCTTCTTGCAGCAATGGTAATTAACAGAGAACCCCACCACCACACTAAGTGGACAATATGCAGAAACAATGGACTTCGGAACAATCAGCTCTAAATGGGATGTCTTTATCACACCCCTCCTCCCAGGGCTCAATGAAAAAGAGAAAGACTGGCTCTTAGCCAGAAGGGGCATGTAATAATATTTCATTTGTAATTTATAAATAAAGCTTGCCTGAAGGTCAATGCAAAGCAGCAACACTAGTCAGCCATACAGGCCAGGCAGTGGTTGCACACACTTTTAATCCCATCAGCCACACTAGTTAGCCACAGAAGCTAGGCAGTGGTGGTGCATGCCTTTAATCCCAGCACTAGAGAGGAATATAAAACAGGATGAGATAGGACCTCGCTCTTTTTTACAAAAAGTCTGAAGATTTCAAAGAGTTAAGAGTACTCTAGTCTACTGACTTGGCTGTTTGCTTTTCTGATCTTCAGGCTGAACCCCAATATTCATCTCTGTGTTTTTACTAATCATGCTACATTAGATGCCTAACATTTGGGATACAAATTCAAGAAAAAGCCACTAGCATGGGACGGAGCTGCACATGAGGTTCCAGCCCCACCTGACTAGGTTTTCTTTTCTTTATTCCCCAAGCTTCTGAGTGAGTTTGGGATTTTCCTACTACAGCCTCTCTGAAACAGTCCCAGCTGCCAATCAAACTCCAGAAGCACCAGGGCTCCAAAGGGCACAGAAATCACCAGCCCCAAACTGCCTGACTCTGCCTTCAGGAAGCACCCGGCCATACATGCTTTTTTCAAACAATTCCCTGTGTGTTTTTTTCAGACAGAGGGCACTCTCTCTCTATCTATCTATAAAACCCATGAGTTTTAGGGTCTCTCTGAACCCCCTTTTTGGACTTCTGCCAAATTAGATAGCTGCCTTGAAATTCAGTCAGGCTTTTAGTGTTCTACACAGCAGTGATAAGCCTCACATCTTCATCAACATTGTCAGTAGACAGTAAGACAACTGGGAATTCTTAAAGGGAAGGATTAGTTAAAAGAAAATATTAATATTAAAAAAAATGGGGAACCGCTTACAATGCAGGGATTTAGGTCTCTGTATGGTAATATGCTAGACAGTTTGAAAATGGAATGATTAAATGAAAGAATATCTAACTTAGATGGTATTTATTTAATGTCAATTACAAACACTATCAACTTCATCATTTTTTCTTATCACTAAAAAAGTTGGTTAATCTGAGTATTAAGATACAGGCCTTATTAAAAAAACTAAAAAAACATATAAGAGGAATTTAATGGAGAACCAATTTCAACACTGCAGTATAAGAATAGAGAGGAACAGTGTAAAGTTTTCAGACAACCAAGTTTAATATATCCAGTAACCTTACAGGAATTGTCAAATGGCAGAGGCTCTGTTACAGCTAGCTGGACTCCTGTGCCATGTTAGATTTAAGGAGACTCAAGGGAGTGATAGTCTCATATGACATGTATTCACATTTGTGAAGCAACTGTTAACCTCAAAGTCAGTTTGCAATAGAATTATCCCTAAAGACTGGATAGAATTGGTTAAAGTTGTTTTAGAGCCCAGTCCACAATTACAAAGGAGTGGTTCAGAGAAGGTTATTGAACAGCAGAGTAAAGCTAGAGGTAGGAAAATTAACCAAGATCAACTTCTTGGAGAAGGAGACTACGTTACTATAGAAAGGCAGGTTGTATGTGATAACTACACCCTGGATTTATGCCACGCAGCAGCTTGGAATGCTTGAGACAGAACTGGAAAAATAGAAAAGAAAACTGAGTAATTTACTAAAGTTATAGAGGGCCCAAAGGATGCCTTTATGGATCTCTAACAAAGATTGACATCAGCTGTAAACAGAATGATACCAAATTCAGAAGCTAGATAAATAGTAATTGTATTTCTGGCTTTTGAAAATGCCAATTCTCCATGCAAAAGGATAATTAGAACATTAAAGACAAGGTCAGCACCTTTAGAGGAATGGATATGAGATACAATCAATGTTGACTCTTGTGACCATGATGATGCTTGGATAGTAGAGTTGATTTTACAGAGGTTTGAGGAAAAATTAAAATGTCAAAATAATTATGGCAAACAAGGGGTCACCATAAGGGGACTGTAGGCAGGGTGCTCCTAGAAACAATGTTTTTTCTAAGAATAATGCATTCAGAACACCAATCCCTTCTGGATTATGCAGAAGGTGTGGCAAAGGCAGTCACTGAACATATGTCAACAAAGGATTTTCAAGATAATCCTTCACAGAGGGCCATCGGAGGGGTGAGTTTGCTTCCGGCCCGCGGCAGGGGCCCAGCGAGGAGGAGCTCGGACTTTCCCCGACCCCACAGATTCTCAGGTCACCCTGCAGTGCTGGCTCCACCCTGCTAAGCTCTCCCGCCTGCCATCCCAGCTTCCACCCAGGTACAAATTCCTATATTTCTCCCTTCCCACTGGGGCCATAAAATTTCCCCAGCTCAGCTGCCTTGCACGCTGGGCCTGCGCTGTAGGCGCATCCCGGAAAGAGGGAGTGCCTGTGCTTCAATAGCCTGCCTGAGGAAAGGTAGGCATTCTATCAGTGAAGTCCCTGCCCAACAAGGGAACCTGACTCGCTACCAGAAGTTCCAATAGAGAGCATTTGAAGGAAGAGATGGGCAGACGCCAAGGCAAGAACTCCTCCAACAATCTGAAAAACAACATGAAAACACCAGATCCCAACGACCCTACAATAGAAGGACTTGAACACTCTAACCCAGAAGAAGTGGGAAAAAGTGCCATTATGAAAGCAATAGAGTCCCTTAAACAGGATATGAATAACTCCCTTAAAGAACTGGATGAGAAGTATAACAAAAAGTTTGAAGAAATGAGTATAGAAATGGATGAGAAATATAACAAAAATTTGAAGAAAAAAGTAAATCCGTGAATGATACCCTGAGAAACCAAGAAAAAACAATCAAACAGGTAAAGGAAACAGTCCAAGAATTGAAAACTGAAATGGAGGCAATGAAGAAAACACAAACCGAGAACCGGCTGGATATGGAAAACCTAGGTAAACAAAAGGAGACTACAGAATCAAGCATAACCAATAGAATACAAGAGATAGAAGAACAAATCTCAGATTCTGAAGATACCATAGAGAAAATAAATGCTCTGGTCAAAGAAAACGGCAAATCCAACAAATTCTCTTCACAAAACATTCAGGAAATCTGGGACACAATAAAAAAACCAAATCTAAGAATAATAGGGATTGAAGAAGGAGAAGAACTGCAGATCAAAGGCCCAGAAAATATATTTAACAAAATTATAGAAGAAAACGTTCCCAATCTAAAGAACGATATTCCTATGAAGGTTCAAGAAGCATACAGAACGCCGAATAGACTGGATAAAAAAAAATCCCCTAGCCATATAATAATCAAAACACAAAACATACAGATTAAAGGAAGAATATTAAGAGCTGCAAAGGAAAAAGGTCAAGTGACTTATAAAGGTAAACCTATCAGGCTTACACCAGACTTCTCTATGGAAACCATGAAAGCCAGAAGATCCTGGATAGAGGTACTGGAGAAACTAAGAGACCATGGATGCAAACTCAGATTACTATACCCAGCCAAGCTATCATTCGCTATCAACGAAGAAAACAAAATATTCCAGGATAAAAATAAATTTAAACAATTTGTAGTCACAAATCCAGCCTTACAGAAAGTAACAGAAGGAAAATCGCAACCCAGGGAATCCAGCATTGCCATCACTGCCTACAATAACCCAGACATCTAGCAACCCTTCACAACCACAACTCAAAGAAGAGAAACACACAAACTCTACTACACACACACACACACACACAAAATAATAACCGGAATCAACAATCACTGGTCATTAATATCACTTAATATTAATGGACTCAACTCACCTATAAAAAGGCACAGACTAAGAGACTGGATAAGAAAACAGGATCCAACATTCTGCTGTTTACAAGAAACACACCTCAACCACAAAGAAAGACATCTACTCAGAGTAAAGGGTTAGGAAAAGGTTTTCCAAGCAAACGGACCTAAGAAACAAGCTGGTGTGGCCATTCTAATATCTAACAAAATTGACTTCAAACTAAAATCAATCAGAAGAAATAGAGATGGACATTTCATACTCATAACAGGAATAATTCATCAGGAGGAAGTCTCAATCCTGAATATCTATGCCCCTAATATAAAAGCACCCACTTATGTAAAAGAAAAACTTTTAGAACTCAAGGCAGTCATCAAACCACACACACTAATAGTAGGAGACTTCAACACACCTCTCTCACCAATGGACAGGTCAATAAAACAGAAACTCAACAGAGAAATAAGAGAATTACTAGAGGTAATGAATCAAATGGACTTAACAGATATCTATAGAAAATTCCACCCAAAAAGGAAAGAATATACCTTCTTCTCTGCAGCTCATGGAACCTTCTCGAAAATTGACCACATACTCGGTAACAAAGCAAACTTACACAGATACAAAAAAATATTAGTAACCACCTGTGTCTTGTCAGATCACCACGGAATAAAGTTAGAATTCAATAACAATTCGAACACCAGAAAGCCTACAAACGCGTGGAAGTTGAACAGTCAACTACTGAATCATCCCTGGGTCAAAGAAGAAATAAAGAAAGAAATTAAAGTCTTCCTTGAATTTAATGAAAATAAAGACACAACATACTCAAACCTATGGGACACAATGAAAGCAGTTCTAAGAGGAAAGGTCATAGCGCTAAGTGCCCAATTAAAGAAAACGGAGAAAGCACACATTGGAGACTTAACAGCACACCTAAAAGCTCTGGAAAAAAAAAGAAGCAGACTCTCCCAGGAGGAGTAGAAGATTGGAAATAATCAAACTGAGGGCTGAAATCAACAAAATAGAAACACAAAAAACAATCCAAAAAAATCAACAAAACAAAAAGTTGGTTCTTGGAGAAAATCAACAAGATTGACAAACCCCTAGCCAAACTAATCAAACGGCAGAAAGAGAACACTCAAATTAATAAGATCAGAAATGAAAAGGGGGACATAACAACAGACACAGTGGAAATTCAGAGAATCATTAGATCTTACTACGAGAGTTTATATGCCACAAAGTTGGAAAATGTAAAAGAAATGGATTGGTTTTTAGATAAATACCATTTGCCAAAGTTAAATCAAGACCAGGTGAACAATCTAAATAGACCTGTTAGTTGCGAAGAACTAGAAGCTGTTATCAAAAACCTCCCGACCAAAAAAAGCCCAGGGCCAGATGGTTTCAATGCAGAATTCTACCAGAACTTCTACTTTATACTGCAACTTTACTGAACTTGTTATTTTTAATCTTTTTTGATGTTATTTTTAGTCTTTTTTTAATCTTTATTCTTTATGTTCTTCTAACTTTTCTGTCCCCCTGCCACCCAAAATAAGAAGAAGAAGAGGAAGAGGAAGAGGAAGAGGAAGAGGAAGAGGAAGAAGAAGAAGAAGAAGAAGAAGAAGAAGAAGAAGAAGAAGAAGCAAAAGAAGAAGAAGAAGAAAGGAGGAAGGAAGTGAGAAACGGAGGGTGGGAGGGAGGAAGGAAGAAAGAAAGAAAATAAAAGAAAGCAGTTATCTGTAAACAAAAACAACTACTTTTCCAGTATGGCTATCTTTAATTTCTTTTTCTTTCCTAAGTGGCCTGACTAGGACTTATAGTACTTTTCATAAATAGTATTATGTGTAATAAAACTGTAAGGGGCTGTAGAGATGGCACTGAGTGTAGAGATCTTCACGTAGAAATGGCTGCTCTTGCAGAGGAATAGGGTTCAATTCCCAGCACTGGCACACAACCATCTGTAACTTCAGCTCCAGGAGATCTGATGCCCTTTTATGATCTCCATGGGCACCAGCATACACATGGTGCACACACATGCATACATGCAAAACACCCATAAAAATAAAATTAAGTAAAATAAGATTTAAAACTATGACAAGGGACTCCTAATTCAATTAACAATAAAACTTTTAGGTTTTCATAGTTGTGTGTAAATTAGCTTGGGGTAGTCATAAATTTCTATAACAGCTGCACAAATCACAACACCTGGCAAAATCAAACACTGACAAGGATATAGAATAACTGAACTTTGCTGGAAGGAATACAAAATGATACCACCAAAAAGTGCAGTCGTTTCTGTAAAATTAAGCAGTTTTACAATGTAGTTTTATGTAGTTCAATAAGCCCACTATTTTTTTTTAAAGCAAAGTAAACAAAGCATGACCTCACCTAAGCCCCTGTTGGATTCAGAAGGTCCACTATTTGTAGAAAAGCAGCAAAACATTCAGGTCTTGTACAAAGTGCCATAGACCTACAGCATGGATGACAGACACTTGTGAGGAACTAATGCCATTCTGTAGCTGAAGTTCTATAGTTACAGTTGTGCCTAAAAGGAGTTCAAGTAGAATGTCTTGTTCCATTACAACCAAGAAGAATAGAAAACTGACAGCTTTCTTGTTAGACCAGAAAATGAATGAGAAAAGGCTTGTGGCCGCTCCTCACAAACCTCTCATCTCGCAGTACAAAGGGAACACGTGCTCTACCAAGAGTCAGACCTGCTGCAATCAAACTGAATCCCACATGTATAAATTTAACTTCACCAGAATGGAATGAGCCATTCACTTAAATTTACTCAAAGGAACCTGTAGGCAAATGGTTATAGCTGTATTGATCATTGGCTAAAGCTAGAAACAATCCAGAAATATAGTAACAGATGAGTCTAATAAATTCTAATTCTTCCATATACTGCAATACCATCTGTCAACAAAACAGAATGGAATGACATAGTACTGATATTCAAATGCAGTATGTTAAGTGCAGGAAGACAAACATAAAAGAATATATTAAAATCAGTAGATCTTTGTGGGAAAGGCAAAAACTACAGGGAGAGGAAACATTATGTTTGCCAAAGGCTGGAAGTGAAAGGAAGGACTGATAAAGAAAAGCTTGTGCAGGGAAGTGGTGGTACACACCTTTGATCCCAGCACTCAGGAGGTAGAGGCAGGCAAATCTCTGAGTTCAAGGGAGGCCCATTCTACAGAGTGAGTTCTAGGACAGCCAGGACTGTTTCACAGAGAAACCCTGTATCAAAAACAAAACAAAAGAAAAAAATATCAAACAAAAAGAAGAGAAAAGAAAAGAGAAAAGAAAAGAAAAGAGAAAGCTTGTGTGTTAGGAAGGTAATATGAATGTAAAAGGTTTGTCTTTGGTGGGTTGTTTTACTGCCATGCTAGGACTTAAACCCAGAGCCATATCATTAAGACAGGTGCATTTCCACTGAGCTACACCCCCAGGGTTTGACTCTATTATAACAGTTTATCAAAATTTCTTTTTTTTTCGATTAATTTTATGTGGAATATTTTGCATGCATGTGTGTACATGTGCCATATGCATTCTTTGTGCCTGCAAAGCCAGAAGAAGGCATTAGATCTCCTGGAACTAGAGTTAAACATGGTTGTGAGCCACCATGTGGGTACTGGGAATCAAACTTAGGTCTGCAAGAGCAAAAAGTGCTCTTAACCACAACACCACCACTCCAGCCCCCAAATTCATTACTTTTATGTCCCAAAACGGTGATCTGTACTATACATGGATAAGCTTCAATAAACTTGACTAGAGAAATAAAAATTTAAAATATCCATGCTATATATGATTCAAAATAAAACTGTTCATTACCCTGTTTTTCTGTATCAATGCATAGTGCATGCTATAGATAAATAAAAACTAAAACTTTTTCCTTGTAAAATGACCACATGCTAATTAATACACAAAGAATATTACATTGATGGGTCAACAAAATAGCTCAGTGAGTGGGTAAGAGAGATATAAAAACACTTAAGAAATGATTCTATCCTCTAGAAGGTTTATATCTGGAAGGGGAAATATACAAAATGAAAGAATATTTCAAAACAGACTGCATAATTTTACATACTATTTCATGAATCCAAACTACAAATAAATTAAATTAAATAAAAATTTAATCATAAAGTCTAGGATATAGCCTAGTTCTTACCCATTACATTTACTACCACAGGATATTATTGTTTCCTGAATTTTAAAAACAGGAAAGCCAAAACAGCCCATGCTCAAAACTATCTATACTACATAGTCTACGAATAGGTAGACCAATTCCACTTACATCTACTTTCTAGGTGAGAAAAGACTCTGGATAAAGGAAAAGTACCCGCATTCATACATTGATCCTACCCCACTAAAAAGAAAACTAAAAGGCTCTCATTGTATGAGCAAAGGAACAGTTTTGTAGCAGTGAATGTTTAAAAAACAGGCAAAACCAGAAACAACTGAAAACCCTGTTATCAACACAAATTACAAGCTACTGAAATTCCCTATAAAGAAAACACAGGATGTACACAAGATTTTTAAAAGAGCAAGGTGGAGCTTGCTTCGGGCCATGGCAGGGTCCCGGCAAGGAGGAGCTTGGGCGCTCCCCGACCCCATAGACGCCCAGGTCGCCCTGCAGTGCTGGCTACCCCCTCCCGCCCGCCATCCCAGCTGCCATCCAGCAGGGGCCCTGACTTCTAGCAGAGGACCATCAGTGGGGGGCCCTGACTTCTAGCAGAGGGCCATCGGTGGGGTGAGCTTGCTTCGGGCCGTGGCAGGGTCCCGGCGAGGAGGAGCTTGGGTGCTCCCGGACCCCATAGACGCCCAGGTCGCCCTGCAGTGCTGGCTACCCCCTCCCGCCCGCCATCCCAGCTGCCATCCATCAGGGGCCCTGACTTCTAGCAGAGGACCATCGGTGGGGGGCCCTGACTTCTAGCAGAGGACCATCGGTGGGGTGAGTTTGCTTCGGGCCGAGGCAGGGTCCCGGTGAGGAGGAGCTTGGGTGTTCCCCGTCCCCATAGACGCCCACAAACTTATGAACACCTAATTTTCGACAAGGGAGCTAAAGGTATACAATGGAAGAAGGAAAGCATCTTTAACAAATGGTGCTGGCATAACTGGATGTCAACCTGTAAAAAAATGAAAGTAGATCCATATCTATCACCATGCACAAAAATCAAGTCCAAATGGATTAAAGACATCAACATTAATCCGTCCACTTTGAACCTGAAGAGAAAGTGGGAAGTAGTCTACAAGATATAGGCACAGGAGGCCTCTTCCTAAGTAGGACCCCAGTAGCACAGACAATAAGAGAAACAATGAAAAAATGGGATCTACTGAAACTGAGAAGCTTCTGTAAAGCAAAGGACACTGTCAGTAGGACAAAAAGGCTGCCTTCTGACTGGGAGAAGATCTTCACCAACCCCTCATCAGACAAAGGTCTGATCTCCAAAATATACAAAGAACTCAAGAAACTAGGCACTAAAACTCTAATTAACCCAATTAAAAAATGGGGTACTGAACTTAACAGAGAATTCACAACAGATGAACTTCGAATGGCCAGAAGACACTTAAGGTCATGCTCAACCTCCTTAGCGATCAGGGAAATGCAAATCAAAACCACTTTGAGATACCATCTTACACCTGTCAGAATAGCTAAAGTCAAAAACACCAAAGATAGCCTATGCTGGAGAGGATGTGGGGTGAGGGGAACACTCATCCATTGTTGGTGGGAATGCAAACTCGTGCAGCCACTGTGGAAATCAGTGTGGCGGTTTCTCAGGAAACTGGGAGTCAACCTCCCTCAGGACCCAGCAATTCCACTCTTGGGAATATACCCTAGAGATTCTCTAACATACTACAAAAGCATTTGTTCTACTATGTTCATAGCAGCACTATTTGTAATAGCCAGAATCTGGAAACAGCCTAGGTGCCCCTCAATAGAAGAATGGTTAAAAAAGGTGTGGAACATATACACATTAGAGTTTTACTCAGCGGTAAAAAACAATGACATCTTGAATTTTGCATGCAAATGGATGGAAATAGAAAACGCTTTACTGAGTGAGGTAAGCCAGACCCAAAAAAAGGAACACGGTATGTATTCACTCATAAGTGGATTCTAACCATAATTAAAGGTCTTTGAGCCTATTATTAGTGATCCTAGAGAAGCTAAATAAGAAGATGAACCTGATGAAGATTATTTAGCTATCTGCCAGGAGGTAGGAAATAGACAAGAGTCCCAGGTAACCTCGGGTGCATGGGGGGGGGGGGTGGGAGGGTTGATGGAAGGGGAGAGGGTTAGAGAGAAGGGAGTAGGGGAGGAATGGGGAAAGCTCGGTGGCCTGGGATGGGGGGGGGGAGGGAGGAAGGATGAATATGGGATCAGGGAAGAATATATTTCAACTAAGGGAGTCATTTTAGGGTTTACAGGAGACTTGATTATATATGGGATCCCAGGTCCAAGGAGAGATCCCCCAGATTGTTCTCTGGACAGAGGAGAGGGTGCCTGAATCGGCCGTGGCCCATAACCATACTGATGTATATTTTGCTTATCACCATAGATCCTTCATCTGGCGAAGGACGGCGATACCACATTGGAGCACCGGACTGAGCCCCCCAAGGTCCAAATGAGGAGCAGAAGGAGGAAGAACATGAAAAACGTAATCAGGACTGCGAGGGATGCTATCACCCACTGATACAAGGGAACGGATCTAATGAGAGTTTACCAAGGCCAGTTGGACTGGGACTGAACGAGGACGTGATCTAACCAGATTCTCGGAATTTGGCCGGATTCTCTGAATGTGGCTGGCCCGAAGTCTTTCTGAAAAGCCATTGACTATGATACTGGGACTTGTTTCCTCTGCATATACTGGATTTTGGGGATCCAGTCTGTTTGGATACTCACCTTTCTGGACCTGGAGGGAGGGGGGAGGAACTTGAACTTCCCACAGGGCAGGAAACCCTGACTGCCCTAAGGGACGAAGAGGGAGGAGGAGAGGGAGTGGGGGGAGTGGGAGGGTGTTGGGAAGAGGGGCAGAAATGGAAACTTTTATAATTTAATAAAATTTACTTTCAAAAAAAATAAATAAATAAAAGAGCAAGGTGCTCAGAATACAATGTGGTTTGTTTTTACACTCTTGCCAAAGGTATTATAATGACAATTAGTGATATTTTGTTTGTGCTTTAATAAATAAAGTTTGCCTGAAGATCAGAGTGCACTAGAGCCACTAAAGGACAGGGAGTGGTGACACACACCTTTAATTCCAGGACTCAAGGCCACCTTGGGCTACTTGAGAGATTGAATCTCTCTAAAGAGAGAAACTGAACTCACACAAAGGAACTCCCAGCACAAGGAAGGTAGAGAGAGTAGTGATATGGATGGGCACATAAGGCAGGAGGAAACAAGTTGAGTATTGCAGTCTACACGGTCATGCTGAGAACAGGATCACCTCTTTGTCTGAGCATTGGTAGAGGTAAGAACTCTAGTGACTTGGCTGCTTTGCTGTTCTGATCTTTAGTTTGAACCCCAGTTTCTGTCTCTTGGTTTTTATTATTCATGCTATAGTCAGACACCAAAAGAAATCCTACTTGGCAAATCGTAGCTGAGAAAACGAACAAAGTTTGTGAGTTTATTGTTACTCAATAAATTCTGACACTGTGTAAAGATACAGACTTATCCATATGTGTTTTTGTTTCTGGCATGCTCACAATATGAATCATTATTGTATTTAAATTCTTTTTTATAAAGGAGGTAACAATTTCAATATGTGAATAGGTCAAGACAAAAAATTGGGGTATCAGTACAAAATTTGTGAAAGTATACCATATATGGTCATTAAGCTAATTTTAAAGCTTAAAAGACACGGAAAGGGCCAAGCAGTGATGGCGCATGCCTTTAATCCCAGCACTTGGAAGGCAGAGACAGGACAATCTCTGTGAGTTCGAGGTCAGACTGATCTACAGAGCAAGATCCAGAACAGGCTCAAAAAAAGTTACACAAAGAAACACTGTCTTGAAAAAAAGAAAAACAAAACAAATAAGCCAAAAAAAAAACCTCTAACAAATACTTTTGTTACATTTAAAAAATTTTTGTTACATTTGATCACATACAACTTGCTAAGAGAGAATCTCCCCAAAGTTAGGGTTGGAGAAGGTTTTTGTTTTTGTCTTCAGGAGAATAAAGACATCCAGCTAAGGAATCTGAAGACGACTGGACAAATGAGACATCTGAAGAAAAAGGACAAATCATCCAGAAAAAAAAAAAAAAAATGTCTCAAGAAAAAGAGTAAGTTGGCCTATTGGTATATCACATTTACAACAGGATAAAAGTTCATAAACCTTCCCAAATGTTTGTTTCTGCTTTTCTCTACAGACAAATAACGCAAATAGTCTTTTCATAGCACCAGCCCAGTTAAAGATTAAAGCTGGTTTTGGAGTTGGAGTGTGGCTCTCTCCTTCTCTAAACCCAAGCAAGCTTATTAAAGTGAAATCCAAAATCTCTGTCTCATGCCAGAAGAGCCACCTAACATTGGACAAAAGAAAAGCAAAAATTTAAGGACTATTTTATTGTCACTCATCTCAGAATCCTTTGGTTTTGTTAGAAAAACTCTCTAACAGTTTTTCTTAAGATATAAGATTTATATATATATGTGTGTGTGTATTTTTTAAATTTTTTGTCAGGATATTAATGGTCATATAGAATACTAATTAATCTAGAATAAAGTTATATGTCCCTTCCTGTACATACATGACTTCGGTTTCAGTGTCTATCAGTTTTCTGCAGTGAACCATGAGCATCCCTAACAGCAACCTTTGAAGTCTCGAAAGGAGGATGGGACCCCACAATGACAATTCCTCCAGGATTATGATAACACCAAGCTGAAAAACACCACCTAAAGATCAGCTTTTAGACTACAAAATGCTCAGAACAATTTCAAAATGATCCCGTCTCAAAGACTATTCTAGCCAGGACTTAAGACAAGCCCTGTACTTTCCCATTATACAGAGACTGGACAACAAATAGTAAAACTATCTCTCCCAGAACTTGAAAATTAACCCTTTTTTTTTTCAAGATTCCCTAAAGATGCTGTTGTCCCCAGACAACAGGAAGTAAATTTAAGAATACAGGTCCCACATTCCCAAGAGGTGGGATGCGTGGTTTTTGGTTATTCAATGGGTGAGAGATATTTGTCATTGTTTAAGGGAATTGGTTACAGTCAGGAGGAAAGTTGAACAAAGGAGATCAGACTCAAGGTTCTTGTTTCTAAAAGAAAAAAGGGGATACAGATATGATAGAATAGTGGTAGATTATTGAACCTACTCTGAGAAGAAAAAAGGGAGGATATAGATATGATAAAATAAAAGGATATATTATTGAATCTACTTTTTAAAAGCAACTACTAGTTTTAAAAATGTTTTACATTGGACTTTTGTATATTGTATTTGTATTTGTATATTGATACAATATACAAACTTGAGACTGTGTTAAAACATACTATACATACCTTTCTAATCTCGTTCAAGGTTATTATACCTATACAGTTCACTTAACAATATAATGCAAACTTCTCGTTATTGAAAGTTATTATTGCCAACTGTTTAGAATAATAAGAAAATGTAGTTTAACAATAAATCACCTATTACAAACGAATTTGTAGTCACATTAGGTATGTTTTCAAGGTCACACTGAGATACATTTTAAATAGACAGGCTGTCTTCAAACACTTCAGAGATCTACAGAAGATGACATTTAAGATGTTTTAACAGCATAGGTTCTTTCTGTTTTATGACAGCACCAATCTATTTCAGAGAAGATGATGGGCATAGGAGAAACTCCACAGGGAGTTTACTTTCTTTGTGGTAAAAATAAGCCACTGGGCATGAAAATGCACTTGCCTTGACTACGGACAATATGCTGTCCTAACTGGATAAGCAAGATACAAAAGAGAGTGACTACAAAACATTGTCAACACAAGCTGGAACAGTCCTTCAGAATATCCTGTTTCTCAGAAAAGTCTGTCAAATATTCTAGACCTGAGCATTGGCAGAGGTAAAAGGTCTCTCTAGGGTCTGGCTGTTCCACTTCTCTGATCTTCAGCTTTAACCCCTTTAACTCCTATAACTGACTCTGGGTTTTGATTAATTAAGACCATCTAGACAGGCCTGTCACTGAAAACCCATTCACCAAAATGTTTCTCATAGAAATTAGGATTACTTCCTTTGAGGATGAGAAGCCTACCAGTTTCCACTGATTTGGTTCATTCCACTCAATAGAGGCAAAAGAGAAAAATCAAGAAGGGTGTAACTGTCGGTACTTAAATTTATACTTTCAATGGTTGCCTTCTGCAGGCAATTTTAAGGACTTTTTGTTTATGTTTTTACTTTTTGAGACTGGGTCTCACTATATAGCACTGGCTGTCCTGGAACTCACTATGTAGATCAGGCCGGCCTTGAACCAGTGATCAACTTGACCTGGCTCCTGAGTGCTGGAATCAAGATGTGCACCACAACACCCAGCCTGCACTTTTTTAAAGATTTATTTATAATATATACAGTGTTGTGCCTGCATGTACACCTGCACACCAGAAGAGGGCACCAGATCTCTTCTTTATAGATGGTTGTGAGTTACCATGTGGTTGCTGGGAATTGAACTCAGGACTTCTGGAACCTCTGACTTCTTAACCTCTGAGCCATCTCTCCAGTGCCCCCAGTCTGCATTTTTAAGTACTTTTCAAGGTGCTCCATTTGTGAACTCAAGCCACAAACACAAATAAATTTACTCCTGTAAGTACTGTGACAACCAGAAAAGATAGTCAGTCTTAACATCATTAAGTGTTATATGTTTCTTTGCTGGGCATTGTGATTCATATCTAGAAAGAATCAGAGCTGGAGATTACGATGGCTACACAGCAAGACTCTATCTTACAAAGTATCTTCTCAGAAAAAAACAAATCTCAAAAGTTTAAAATATAATACAAACTATAAATCCATTTCTCTAAAAATATGTAGCATCATTTATCAAAAATATTAGGAATATAAATGCCAGATATGTATTGAAGATAACTGGGTAACTTTTAATTCCTTTAATATCTATTCACTTTATATTAATTCTTCAAAACTAAGCATGTATTCTAATGGCACTCATTAAGCTAAAAGATTTAGTCTTTGCCAGGTGTGGTGTCTGAGGCTTTTAATCCCAGCACTCAAGAAGCAGAGGTAGTAGGATCTCTGTGAGTTTAAGGACAGCCTGGTCTACATAGTGATTTCCTGGCCAGCTACTGTTACATATAAAACCCTGTCTCAAAAAAAGTAATCTTTGCATCACTTTATTAATTACTTTTATGAAACTTTTTGATAATAAACTATATTTTATCACCTTACAAACATTTCATGGAGTGTCCACACTGACAAAGAGAAAATAGAGAAAGTCATTAGTAAAATGTTTTCTTTTGTTTACAAAAAAATTTCAGAAAATTAAGGTAACATCTTAATTTTTTTCCAAATAAATCTATCTTATAGGATGATTCTGCCCTTAATACATAATGTGCATGCGCGCATTTCTACCTACCTATGTGAATTCTCAAATAAAAGAAATGATAACTTTCTTTCACTTAACTAAAAGAAAATTGTAAATATGGACAAATTGATTTTTCAGATTTACTTTAGGAAAGCAATAAACAAACTTATTTAAAACATTAAAGTGCCTCACAAATAAATAAATTGGGATCCCTGCTGGGCAGTCCTCCGGTCACATGTATATCTGCCTCAGCAAAAATGAACTATTAGCAGTTCTATTTATCATGTGTCATCCTAGGAGAGTACAGCAGTAATAAACCCTGTGAATCCCACAATAGAGGACAACCTAAGAAATAAAAAGTGTAAACTCTACTTCAGATGCTACATCGAAAATATTTAGTGGTTCAGAATTCAAAATCCATTTCTGGAAAATCAGTATTTATATCTTTCCAGTTGGCTAAGAATGTAATTCAGTAGTAGAGTGTACTCTTTTCATACACAAGACCCTGAGTTCAATCTCCAACACCAAAAGTGAATATGTAAATAAATAACATATTGACTTTGACAATCTTCTTTCAGCTAAAATAATTATAAAAAGACAAATGCTAATCTTTCACTTTTCTACTTTATCAATTCATGTACTTTTCCCTCTATGTGGAAATCATAATCTAAAATTATAGTAACCTTCATTGTTCACAGACAAACCTGTTTCTCATTAGTTGACCACAACTGCAACCTAATCCCTTTCCAGCCCCCAGTTTCTCATCTGACAGATGACACTTTCCCTTCCTACCCACAATCCACTACAAGGAATAAATTAATTATGCTGGGCACGTCCCTAGGTATCCAACAGTGATTAGCTCTAGGACACCCCTCCACACACACCGCCCCCGCCACACCCATTCCAACATCTTAGGTTACTCAAGTCATTTACATAAAACTACATAATATTTACATGTTATCTATCATACACACTTCACTATCTGTAGATTACTTACAATACCTAATAAAATGTAAATGCCATGTAAGTAACTGTAACACTGTATCGTTTAAGGAATTACAAAAAAGTCTGTTGGCATTTATACAGAGGGAATATTTTTAATTACCAGTTGATTGAATCACCAATGTAGGGCCCTCCAACAAGGAAGGCTGATGGTATACTGTATAAGTATGGATTTAATTGACTCACAGATCAGCCTCTTGCACTACATTATAAATCTCTGAAGACTCTAAGAGTGTGATATCAACAGTTCTGGGCAAAAAGATTGGTAAAATTAAGCGATAAAACCTTTTAACCATTACTATACAGCTCTGTTAGCAAAGCAACTGACACACAGACATTTGTGAGAGTTTTGCTTTGAAATCAACCCTTAACCAAAATCACACTTTCTTCCTACTGTATATACACTTCCAACCACTTCTTTAAAGCGGAAAGGATTCCATTATGTCCAATTCATTCTCCAATATAAATGTTTGCAACATAGTAATAGAGTTCAGTACATATATAATCAAATAAAATCTAAGAACATTATCTTTGATTACTCATGTGATCCTCAGAAAACTTAAGAACTTACAAATTAGAGCATTTTTAATATATGCTAAGGACTGAGAATGCTTTCCAATATATGCTTTCCAATATAACCGGTATTAAGGATATCAGCAGAGATGGGGGTAGCAACAAGAACATTAAAGACGGGAACTGTTCTAAAAACCCTGCTTCCATTTCCACTTTAGCCAGAAATTTTAAATGGCAGTGGGAAAAAAATGGAGGAAGAATCTGTAATTCAGTATATGGCCTACGAAGAACAAGAGATACTGGATTTACAAATTATGAGCTAATTTTTAAAGCGTTGTTTTAATCCAAAAGGTTTTTACATTTATCATGACCAGCTGGTTCTCATCTCACCAATGCTTTCCCCCCCACTTCTCACCTTCCTACACACACACACACACACACACACACACACACACACACACGCACGCACACACACAGTCCCGAATCATCATGGGGGGGGGGGGGGACTAAACCATGTGGTTCATGTTCGTTATTGTGAAAAATAGTCATAGTTCTTTTTCCCACAGGAAAATTACCTAGTCTAACGGGGATTGGGGAGGAAAAGCACCTCATTATCAGGCAGTTTCCCATTCTCCATAGGGAGAAAAACGGCATTAACTTGTAATAAGCGACAGCCGTTCCACCGTGTCCCCTTTACAACCTAAAACAACAACAAAAAATTAAACTTAGGCTTAAGAATTTTCGTTTGGTCTTTAGGGGGCAATTCACTTTGCAGAAACAGGAACCCTTAAAAGCTCCTGAGAATTCGGCAGGAGGAAAACTATCCCTATCTCTCACACAACCCTGCCATCCAAGCAAGATTCCGTTATACACAAAACGCCACTCTCCACCTCCTCCTCCGATCCGGAGCACTGACAGGCGAGGAACGCGGGGGCGACCGGGCAGAGGCGAGGAGGCGGGCCGCCACACACGCGCCGCGCCGCACCGCACCGCGGACCGCACCGGGCTCCTAGGGCGTTCCACCGACCCCGTTCCCTTCAGCCGCCGCCCTCGGCCCGTCCCCACCCCGGCGCGGCCCCGCACCTCGGCGGCGCCCCGCAAACCCTAGCGACCCGACGCGCTCGGCGAGGGACGCGGCGCACCTGGATGTAGTTGTTCTCGCAGTAGTCGGCCACCCGCTCCAGATTCGTGTAGCTATCGAACAGGGCCCGGCGGCCCCCAGGGATTTCCTCTTCCAGCAGCATCTGCAGCTCCGCCATCTTCACATCCTCCTCCTCCTCCTCCTCATACAGTCCGCAGAGACAGCGGCCGCGACGCCCAGGAGAGGAGGAGCAGCGGCGACCGCGGCGGGAATCGGGAGGAGCGCGCGGCGCGGGAGGGGACGGCGGGGACGGGGGCGGGGCGCGAGCCGACGGGCCGCGAGGACGGTCACCGCGGCGACGGACGGTCGAGCGCGCGCGCTCCCCGCCCTCCGCCCCTGGGCACCCGAAAAAGATTCCCACCCGCGCCGCCCCTCCCCCACTTCCGGCGTCTCCTAGCGACGGGAGGCGGGGGCCAGGATGCGCGCGGGAGCCGGACTCCGAGTTAACCCTTCCGGCCGGCGCGGGTTTCCAGGCTCTGGAAGTCCCTAGGCAGCCTTTGTTTGCCGGGCTGGAATGCGCTGCTGCCCCCATCCCTCGCCTCTGCGCTGCACCCCAGACCGAGTCCCTCGGGAGGTCATCTGCCTGAGGAAGCTCTCCAGGCCCTTCTGGAGGCCTAGGGAGGACAGTGTCTTAACGCCCTCTGTGAGAGATCACCGCATCAGAGCAGCCCAGAGTACTGAACTTTCAGGTAGCTCTAAATGCCACCTTGGATTTCATCCTCTTTTTGACAAAGAAAATTACAGTTACCTAATCCCAAATCTATTCTTCATTCATTCATTCCTTCGTATTCCCTGCCTCCCCTTCTCTGTTTTTTTTTTTTTTTTTTGCAACGTCTTCCCGATGTAACCAGACTGACTGAAATTACAAGCATATCCTGTGTTTACCCAGCATGGGTACCCTCCTCTCTTGACTTTCTTCAAATTTTCGACCGTGGTTTTGATGGTAATAATTTAATTATTCACGTGGTTGTGGTATGAATAAAATTAAATAAATGCACATTGAAAAACGTTAAGTACTATAAAAACTCAAGGTTGCTCATTCTGATCTTGCTTATAATCCAGATGTCTTAGTAAGACAGGTGTTTAAAATGGTTATAGACCTAGCTGGACCACATCAACATTTAAACATCATGCTTTGGGCTCTGGAACAAAAACGCACACATATTGGAAAAGTATTTATCAAAAACTTATAAATAACAAAAGGGAGAGCTAAGGTTCGTTGCTCAGTGGCATGGCTTATAAGACTTGTAACATAGGGAAAAAGAGAAACTAAAGTGTGTAAGGGACAGTTATGTAGATGTCACATATGCTTGTTTCAGGAAATGGGGTTCATACAAATAGATAATGAAAACAAACATCGACTCAGACTTTTATACAAACTTCAAAAGATCAAAAAACTGTGTTGAGTCTGGAGAGATGGCTTAGCAATCAGAGCACATACTGTCTCCAGGTAACCAGTTTGGTTCCCAACAACCATGCAATGCTGTTCACAGTCACCTGTAAGTCTAGCTGCAGGAGCTCCAACACCCTGCCCAGGCATCCACCAGACCCTGCACACATATAACATACACTCACATAGAAACACACATGTGAATAAAAATAATTTTAAAGTATTTGTTAACGTGAAAACCATGACTCTCATCTTAAAGGGAATAAGAAATGCTTGGTTTATTCTGGAGCCATTTTGAGTGACCCAGGGCCAAGGAATGCAGTCTTAGGTTACCCAAACCCCACCTTCCAACCTAGAAGCAGTTTCATCATGTTTTTATACTTTTACAGAATAAAAGTCATAAATCTGAAGATGCAGGGCAATCGGTAATGAAAAGTCCCCAGACTATCTTACAAAAGATACAGCTTTAATAAAACAGAAGGAAAAACGTAAAAAGAGTCCCACCCATCTGGAATGCTGGATCCAGACCAGGTCTGGGGGGGGGGGAGCTTTCACCTGCCAGGTTTATAGGTAAACTTTTGCCTTAGGGCAACACGCCCCACGAACAGGATGTGATTGGCTGAACTCCCCTATCATAAATCAAGGGGCTAGAGAGATGGCCCATAGGTTATAAGAATTAGCTGCTCTTCCAGAGGCCCAAGGTTCGAACCCCAGCACCCACATGGCTCAAAATTGTCTGTAACTCTAGTTCCAGGGGTCCCAACTCCCTCACACAGGCATGCACGCAGGCCAAACACCAAATGCACATTAAAAATAAATGATAAGTCAAAACAAGTTTAAAATACGTTGGTGGGTACATCAAAGAGGCCGGTATATCATTGGGGAAGGCTTTCTCTAAGCTCAGAGTGCTTTCTGATGGCATTCTTAGCTTTTGGGTTGGTTGAAGCTAATTGCCTGTTAAGTTAATAAATACTAAAAGTTTTTTATTTTTATGTATTGTCACAAGATATTGATTCCAACCCAAGAGGGGGTGATGCAAGGAATGGCATCTTTGGAGAGCCAGAATTTAGCCCAGCATAAGAGAATTAGCCTCTGGACCTGCAATATTCCAGTCTCCTCAGTACTGAAATTCTAATCAGTTTCTCTAGACACAAAACCCTTTCAGTTTTCCTGCACCACCAGATGTGACTTCTTTTCAAAAGTTTTCCTTCACAAAGTCTACCAGGTAAAGCAGACAGGATCATTCACCACCATACTTTTTCTCCCACCTAGCATTCTTTCAAATACTGCCTAGCAATTGTTCCAAAAGACAAATTTCCTGGGAGAGGATTCATCAAATTGCCAAGGGAAACTTGTAGTGCTTTCTCTAATTTGTGACAGCTTCTTTGGTTCTTTGATTCCTTATCTAAAAGGAATCAGTACTAGGATTGTAGCTCAGTGATCAGCACTAACTATCATGGATACACCATTTAACAATCAGAAGCCTGAGGGCACAAGGATGTAGCAAAATTGATTAAAAAAAAAAAAAGCAGGACAACCTACAAAAGACTCCAGAGTCAGGGTCTAGGACTGGATTGTGTATGTTTTGAAAATTCCCACCAATTGCCCATACTTGTTTAAGTTGAAGAATGCAATTGAAATTACTCATTTTTAAAGTTTTTTAGATAAATTGTTATGGAAAGACAGAAATTTAAACCATCAAAAAGTAACAAAATTGCCCAGGCTATGGTGTCACATATCTTTATTCCCAGCACTCAAGAAGCAGAGGCAGACTTATCTCTGAGTTTGAGGTCAACATGGTCTACAGAACAAGTTCAGGACAGCCAGGACTGTTACACAGAGAAACTGTCAGAAAAAAAAAAGTAGCAAAATATTAGCACTTATTTCATGTGAACTCCGTATTAATAGAAACAAACAAACCTCTAGAGCAAGGAGACACATTTCAAGAACTGTTAAGAAAAAATAATTTTAAGTATGCATTTCTAATGTACCCTTTTATAAGGATATCTTAGAACAATCTTTTGTAACTGTATTCATTAGCTCCTTTTATATCTTACCTTTTTCACGGCTTGGGTCTCTCTGATGTTAGCAATAGAATTCAGGGCTGTACACATGGCCAGTAGGTACTTCTCTGCCACTGAACTGCTTTCCTCAACCACCATATCAAAAGCCATTGTGATCTGACAGCCTCTGCCTTCCACCGATCTCTGGTTAATCACTTCTTCACCAAAAAGCTACCTCTAGTCTCAACACAAGTTGCTGCTTCTCATATCTGTCTTAAAACAGTTCACACACAAATTACATATAATAGCTCTGCATTGAATGACTTCCTTCATGTCTTAGAAAATTTCAAATGTGTACTTTTTCATCAAATACACTTAGGGCTGATGCCTGGAAGCAAAGCTGAAGGCAGAGACAAGTTTGAAGACTACTAAATCTGTCTAAGTATGAGATAACAGTGATCTTCTGGGAGGAAAGATGCAAAGAAGTAAATGATCTAGTAACTACATAGGCAGCAAAATCAATAGGGGTTAGTGTGTGAATTGCAAGTTGATGAAATAGACAATGTTAGTGGTCAGATTATGACCTTGGATACCTAAATAGTGGTCGGATTCACATATAAATTACTATCCCATACATCCATTAAAAACTTCCATTTCACAATTCCTAATTGTTGTTCTGGTTTGCTTTTAGTTCTTTATTGTTTGTTTGTTTTTCTCTGGCAAGGTCTCACTATATATCTCTGGCTTGCTTGGAACTCACAGAGATCAGCCTGCCTCTGCTTTCCAAGTGCTGGGATTAAAGGCATGTACCACCGTGCCTGGGATGTTTTGGCCCTTGTTATCAAGAACCAACCACTTATATAAAGGGCGTTGGTTTGTTCTGTGTTCTTACATTACTGTTGGCAAATTATTTGCTACAATGATGACAATCATATATATAATCATTAAGTAGTATGTTGTCAACCCCAAAGAACTTGAGCATCCAAAGGGATAAGAAATAGCTTATCCCAGAGCCAAATATGAACTACCATGACATTCAAACATAGATTTAGTCACTCCATATTCCATGTTCCAATGAGGTAGCAATTTCATGAATTTTTCATACTAACAGAAGAAAGAAAGCCATAAATATCCGTGATCGGACGCTTAAAAGAAATTCCACACTTGCTCAGACTTGAGAAATAGATAGTTATTTATTTAGGGGTAAACTCACAAATCAGAATCCTCTGCTTGACCAGATGGATCATGCCATCTAAAATGAGCAGCTGGCAGAAAGGAGCATGGGGAAGGAGAAAAGCGACGGACCTAAATTTTTCATCCATGTATATAGTATAAGAGGCCACGCCCCTGTAGGCGGGTACTTACAAGCTGCAGGTCTTCCTACAACACCTCCCCCTTTTGTTTAAATAAGAGAATTCTAAGTCTAATACAAAATTATACACAATAAGAACAAATATCCTAACTAGCTTAAGTCTTGTATAATAAATAACTTGGCCAAGTCATGAGAGGAAAGTAACTATAATTATCTAGTCTTCAACCCCATCAAAGATCCGAGAAGGGAAATAATATTCCAAAATGTGCAACAAATGACAGACAACTGACTACCTGGGCAATCACCCAATGTCTCATTTGCAATGTTGAAGCAACCAACTTTGGCTAAGGCCTCAAATAACTGACAGACCACTTTCAAAGGCAAGAATTTTTACAAAACCGTCTCACCCTCTCTTGGTAAGATTTGACAGTCCTGCTTATCCATTTCTGGATACTATATATCTTGTCAGTGGTTGAGGCATGGGCATTTCTTTGCCCAAAGGCCAGTTTTTGCCAAGAAGAAAACAAGCTCCAAGTGGAGTGTCTTCGGTGCTCAACATTCTCTCGGGAATAGATCGGTGCTGCCAGGAGCAATCGTGTCTCACTTCAGCAGAACTCTAAGTTATTTAAATGCCATGTTCTACAGCTCTTTGAAGTGGCTGAAGATTATCTATCTATGCAGAATATGATCTCTATGTATCTAAAGAATCTGATTAGTCTACTATAAGTATGACAAACATAGATGACTATTGATCTATAATTCTTAATACCTATATAACTTAAAGACTAAGACAATAAACAACTGTGCAATAAAATGAGGACAATGACCTCCAAATGTAAGCAATGTATAAGTATCTTGATCAGAGGTAGAAATGTACACTGCAATATGGTAAATACATATATCAATATATCCAAAATGTTTTAAGCAGAGGTAGAAACATGCATACATACAATAGTTAATATAATTTAACTTTGATACAAAGTTAATTTGTATCAAAGTTAAATTATAGTATATAATTTATATATAGTATACAAGAATCTATACCAATGTAATTGTCTACAAATAATAACTCACAAGTATTCACTCTATTTCTCACTAGGATTATTAGTGTGAGTAAGCTCATGCCAATTTATTATCCCATCCAATTTTCCTTTTTTTCAAAAGGATCCCTGAGCTTATAAATTTTCCCCCCAACCCTATACCAATTATAATCAAACCCTAAATGATTTCCCTAACCCTGAGGACAAACTTTGTTGGGGGGGCATAGTCTTCTAGAATTACTTCCAGCTGTCATGGGGGCGATGTTCTTTCTATGGGATCCTGTGAAAGTAAAATGATGGTTAAGTTTCAAAATTAATGTCAGGTATGTTTGCAAATATTCTCTGAGTATTTTGAAGAGGTCTGGCCAGAATATTGTAAAAATGTGCACCATTTCACTTAACCAAGTTGGAACCATCTTGTATCAGCATCATGACGTCATATCAACCAGGTGGAGTTGTTGTGGGGCCCCATTTTCTTCCTGGAAACTTCAAAGATTACTGCAGGAAAATTCATAGTTCATTGCAGAAAACTTAAGCATTATTTATATAGACATAGACAGACATATATATTCAACGACAGGTACGATAAAGACAAAAATAGATATGAAGAAAAGTAAATTTTCTTCTAAATTCTTTTTTCTTTCTGTCCCATATGGTTCCTGACATGAGATAGAAACTCCAGATTTTTCTTTTAACAATATGCTTAGATTTAAAGAAGGACAGAACCATTGTCCAACTCCAAAACCAGCTCTATATATTCATTCATACATCCACACACACACACACAGACACACACACACACACACACATATATATATATATATATATATGTATACACTCTATCATTTGTACTTATGAACGATATTTGATTTTCTTGATGATCCTTATTGGGTACTTACTTTTCCATCGGTCATCATTCAAACAGCCAGGATCTCTTTAATTTTTGAGGATGAGTGTTTTCCTGCCCCCATCCTGTATGCTTTCCTCACCTCCTATATGGTTATCATCATTGTGGATGAGCTCTCAGTTCTTCTTTCCAAGAGGTTTCTCCTCTTCTAACAAAATCTTTTTTCATTTTGATGGTATCCATAATTTTTCTTCTCCTGTGGAAACAAGAGCAAAACCCCTTCCCCAACACAGCACATCTCCTCGCTTCCATTGCGAGGTCAGCACATCCTTGAAATAAACTGGTTGATTTAATTCAGCAGACTTTTCCATTATCCAATGTCTTTCTGCTGCTGTTGTCCCTTTCTCATTAGTGTTAAGAAAATTCAAGGTTAATAAAGCATTATGTAATCTATTTCTGGGGGCATTTCCACTTCTTTTTGTTTATTTAACATATCCTTTATAGTTCAATTTGATCTTTCTATAACTGCCTGACCTGTAGGATTGTATGGTATACGTGTAACATGCTTAATGTTATAATTAGCAAAAAACATTTCATTTTCCTAGAGACATATGCTGGACCATTATCTGTCTTTATTTGTGCAGGCATACCCATGATGGCCATAACTTCTAATAGATGTGTGATTACTGAATCAGCCTTTTCTGAGCTTAAAGCTGTTGCCCACTGAAAGCCTGAATAAGTGTCAATGGTGTGGTGTACATATTTTAATATTCCAAATTCTGCAAAGTGGAACACATCCATCTGCCAGATTTCATTCCTTTGAGTATCCTTTGGGTTAGTCCCTGCAGGTAGCAGTGTTTGGTTATAGAAAGAACAAGTAGGGCAACTCTTTATAATCTTCTTAGCTTGCTGTAATGGAAAACTCTTTCTATAAACCTTTGCTATTGACATGATTTTTTTAATGAAATTATGAGGCCTACAACATGCTACCAATCGATAATTGATCAATTTCTATGTTATCTTGTGCTAGAGGACCTGGCAGACCCGGATGGGATCAGATGTGTGTTATGTACATAGGAAAAAGCCTATTCCTGATTATGTCTTGCCTGGATAAATAATGAAGTCAATATCATCTAGTATAAATTCAGCAGTTTCAATATGCAAGATAACTCGTTCGGCATATTGTGAATCAATAACTATATTAAGAGGTTCTTTAGAATCCCTTAACACCATGAGAATGGCATATAATTCTGCCTTCTGGACAGAATTATAAGGGCTTTGTTCCACCTTACTCAATTCTTCTGAATTGTATCCTGCCTTCCCTGATTTATTTGCATCAGTATAAAATATACGAGCTCCAGTTATTGGAGCATTATGTCTAATTTGAGGAAGAATCCAAGAAGTTCTCTTTATAAGGTTAAGTATGTCGCGTTTGTAATAATTGCTATTAATTTCTCAAAAAAAATTAGCAAAAGCTCTTTGCCATTGCTCATTGTATTCTCATAACTTTTTTATTTCATCAGTAGTGAAAGGCACTATAATTTTTGATGGGTCTATATCTGCTAGTGGATGAAATCTCAATTTACCTTTTATAATTAATTTAGAGACTTTTTTCACATAAGCTTTTAATTTTTTACTTGATTTATGTGGTAAAAAGATTCATTCTAAAATAATATCTTCACTCTGCATTAAAATTCTCATAGGAGAAATTCTGGAAGGCAATATGACTAGAATACAACTAAGATTTGGATTTACCCTATCCACATGTGCCTCCTGTAATTTTACCTCAACCATTGTCAGTTCTTTTCTGCTTCAGCTGTTCATTCTCTGGGACTATTCAAATCTTTATCACATCTAAGGTTTTGTTTAAATGAATTATTTTTTTCATCCTTGATACAAGAATGCCAACTTTATTGAGCTCAGAGGAAGATTTTTTCTTCTTATTGATATTTATTGAACTCTACATTTTTCTCTGCTCCCCTCCCTGCCTCTCCCCACCCCCTTCAACCCTCCTCCAAAGTTCCCATGCTCCCAATTTACTCAGGAGATCTTGTGCTTTTTCTACTTTGTACTTCCCATGTAGATTAGATCTCTGTAAGTCTCTCTTAGTGTCCACATTGTTGTCTAAGTTCTCTGGCATTTTGGTTTGTAGGTTGGCTTTCTTTGCTTTATGTTTAAAAACCACTTATGAGTGAGTAAAAGTGATAATTGTCTTTCTGGATCTGGGTTACCTCACTCAAAACAATGTTTTCTAGCTCCATCCATTTTTCTGCAAAATTCAAAGTGTCATTATTTTTCTCTGCTGTGTAGTACTCCATTGTGTAAATGTACCACTTTTTTTATCCATTCTTCAATCGAGGAACATTTAGGTTGTTTCCAGGTTCTGGCTATGAAAAACAAAGCTGCTATGAACATAGCTGAGCACATGTTTTTGTGGCACGATTGGGCATCCTTTGGATATATATCCAAAAGTGGTATTAATGGATCTTGAAGAAGGTTGTTTTCTAATTTTCTGAGAAATTGCCAGGTTGACATCCAGAGGGGTTGTACCAGATTGCATTCCCACCAGCAATGCAGAGTGTTCCCTCTTTCCCACAACCTCTCCAGCATAAGCCATCATCAGTGTTTTTGATCTTGGCCATTCTTTCAGGTGTAAGATGGAAACTCAGAGTTGTTTTGATTTGTATTTCTCTGATGACTAAGGATGCTGAACATTTCCTTAAGTGTCCTGGATCGGGTATGGGTATCCACGGAAAAGACAGGGTCCTACAAATGGCGTCTCTGGGTGGGCCTTGAAGAAGAACTGAAGAATCGAGTAATGCCGTCCGTGGATCCACCACGAGAAACCCAAGAGGTAAGGGTTCCCCCACGATCCAGAATCTGGCCAGTTTTGTAGTGTGCAATTGTGCACGTGTGATAAGGGGGTGAATAAGCGTGATATGTAGAAGTTTGGGTGCTGAAAGGTCTGATCCGGAGCTGAAGGCCAGTGGGCAAATCAGCTGCTAAATTTCATAAAGAGACTAGGCACCAGGATTAAGATGACACTGCACTAGAGACCGCTTAGATGATCTTAAAACTCAGTCCCTGGCTCTCACATGCAGGGAACTTTAATTTTTACCAAGAGCACAGGCTGGGCGCAGTTAGCTCCTGGCGGGAATCCGTTCCCAAGGTAACAGGGCCAATGTAACTGGTGACTAGCAAATTAAATAGCCGAGGGCACATATAGGTGCGGGCCTCGGGCTGAGAGAGGATTAAAAATATATTTGTAAGTTCTATTAAGAGTTTTTGAGTAACAAAAGAACAGCTTCACAGAGCTTGTCTTTCAGGGAGACTAGAAAGCTCCCATGCATGTTTGAATGCAGGTCACAGGACCGTACTCGGTCCTTCACCGTGACTGAGGTTCTGCAAGGTGCACTTAAAACAGAGAGACAGGCTGCTGGATGGCGCAGAGAGGAGCACAGGCGGCCGCCAGGCCCTGCCTATGAGCGGCGGGGCCATTACAGACAGGACAGGGAGGGTAAAAGGCAGCAGTGTGCCAGTACACTCAGCCGCGGGTGCAAACTCGTCTGGGAGGCACGGCCGCGCTGACCAGACGCAGAAAGGCAGTCGCACGGCTCCCTCGCCCAAGGCGGCCGGTGAGCAGCGGGCCGCAGGAACCTGGCGCAGGACACAATGCCGGTTATGGCGGCGCCTGAGCAGATAGATTAAAAAAAGAAAGTGCTAGGTGTCCGAAGAAAAGCGGCGATGCCTAACTGAGGGTGACCATGGCAGCGACTAACAGCAACACGGATGTGGCGGGCGCGCTAGGCGCCTGGCAGACTTCGGCGCCTCCCGGGCGGGGGCTACAGGAGGAAGGCGCAGGGCTATACAGGGCATGGCACCCGGCCTTTCGGTGGGGCCCGCGGCTTATTGGTGGGCCGTTCCGGCACCTGAGCTGGCTTGGAGGGCTTGCCTGGACAACAGAGGCACAATAGCCAGGCCTTGGAGTACAAAGAATAGTTAAAATCTGCCCGCCAAAACTCAGGTGACAGCTCTGTTGTTATGCCAATACCAAGCTGTTTTCAATACTGTTGCTCTGCAATAGAGTTTGAAGTCAGGGATGGTAATGCCTCCAGAAGATCCTTTATTGTATAAGATTGTTTTGGCTATCCTGGGTTTTTTGTTTTTCCATATAAACTTGATTATTGTTCTCTCAAGGTCTGTGAAGAAGTTGGGAATTGCGTTGAATCTATAGATTGCTTTTGGTAGAATTGCCATTTTTACTATGTTGATTCTCCCAATCCAAGAGCAGGGGAGGTCTTTCCATTTTCTGGTATCCTCCTCAATTTCTTTCTTCAAGGACTTAAAGTTCTTATCAAATAAGTCTTTCACTTCCTTGGTTAGAGTTACCCCCAAGATATTTTATGCTATTTGTGGCTATCATGAAAGGTGATGTTTCTCTGATTTCCCTCTCTGCTTCTTTATCCTTTGTGTATAGGAGGGCAACCGATTTTTTGGAGTTGATCTTGTATCCTGCCACATTACTAAAGGTGTTTATCAATTGTAGAAGTTCTTTGGTAGAGTTTTTGGGGTCGCTTAGTCCCAGGTAACCTCGGGTGCATGGGGGGGGGGTGGGAGGGTTGTTGGAAGAGGAGAGGGTTAGAGAGAAGGGAGTAGGGGAGGAATGGGGAAAGCTAGGTGGACTGGGAAGGGGGGAGGGAGGAAGGATGGATATGAGATCAGGAAAGAATATATTTCAACTAAGGGAGTCGTTTTAGGGTTTACAGGAGACTTGATTATAAATGGGATCCCAGGTCCAAGGAGAGATCCCCAGACTGTTCTCTGGACAGAGGAGAGGGTGCCTGAACTGGCCTTGGCCTATAACCATACTGATGAATATTTTGCTTATCACCATAGAACCTTCATCTGACGATGGATGGCAATACAGACGGAGACCCACATTGGAGCACCGGACTGAGCCCCCCATGGTCCAAATGAGGGGCAGAAGGAGGAAGAACATGAAAAAAACTCAGGACCGCGAGGGGTGCGATCACCTACTGATACAAGGGGACTGATCTAATGAGAGTTCACCAAGGCCAGTTGGACTGGGACTGAATGAGCATGTGATCCAACCAGATTTTCTGAATGTGGCTGGATTCTCTGAATGTGGCTCGCCCGGAGCCTTTCTGAAAAGCCACTGACAATGACACTGGGACTTGTTTCCTCTGCATATAGTGGATTTTTGGGATCCAGTCTTTTTGGACACTCACCTTCCTGGACCTGGAGGGAGAGGGGAGGAACTTGAACTTCCCACAGGGCTGGAAGCCCTGACTGCTCTTAGGGATGGAGAGGGAGGGGGAGGGGGAGTGGGAGGATGTTGGGAGGAGGGATGGAAATGGAAACTTTCATAATTTAATAAACTTTGAAAAAAAACTCAGGTGACAGTTTGCAGAAGGAGCGGAGCAGGTCTGTGTCCTGCCCCCCGCTGTGCAGCGCAGCTTCAGCAGTTTTAAGTTAGAAACTGCAATAGATTCAAAGGTTGTACAAACCCAAAAGAGGTTAGCTAAATCTTGGGATGGTTTGTTGCCTAATTTTCTAAAAATTCAAACTGTGCCAGTTTGCATTTCCACCAATTGTGGAGGAGTTTCTTTTAAGTACAAGTTATAAACAGTATTTGATCTTGATCATGTTATAGGGATAAGATAGAGTCAAGAGTTATTTTTATTCACACTTCTCCAATGATTAAAGATGTTACAATTGAGGATTTTTTAAATGTCTTTCAGTCATTTTAAGTTTGTCTAATGAGAGTTTTCAGTTTAGGTCTGTTGAATATATTTTTATTTGATTAAATGCTCTTTGGAGGACTAATTTATGGAGTCCTAATGTTTTTTATATGGATTGATGACTGACAAAGGTTTCCAAATCTGTAGCCAGATATGTCGATCCTATTATTTATTTCTCTAATGTTGGCGGGAGGCAATGTGCCCCCATAAAGGTAACAATTTTTATAATTCTGTCCAGTTGTGTAAGTGCTCACGTACTGGATTAGATAATTATTTTCTGCCCCTGGTAAAGTCCCAGGCGGAACTGATTCTAAAAGATGTTTTGGGGCTGGCCATTCAATTCAGCCCAATTTAAGACCTGCTATGATGGTGCAAGCCAATAAAAAATGATGTTTTGAGGTTGGCTAATTCAGCCAATATTTAGGCCGGTTGCAGTGGCATAGGCCAATAGAATTTGCTCCTTGGAGACAGAGACCTACAGATCTCTTTATGTCCAAGACCTGCTTGGTTGTAGTTTAGATCCTAAACAGCTAAGCACATCGCTCCCAGAGACCGACAAGGGGAGCCAATTTCAATGGCACATGCAGGCAGGATTTGCCTCAGCTAGCATCTGACAAGGTCCAGGTCGTGTACTAATGTACATGGTCCGGACTGGGTTTTGATTTGGGGAAGAGGAGCAGTTTGTGTGTTTCCACAGGATGCAAAGCACCCTGTCCCTGAGCAACTGATACGGACCATGGATTCCTCTACTCAGAGACCTGAGGACGAGGCGAGATCAAGAGATCCCACAGACACGGCGGCGGAGGTGGTGGCAGAGTTGGCAGATTCCTGAGAGATGATCCAGCGGCTGATTTTACCCCTTTCCCAGCTTTCTGTCTTTCTCTGCCTTGATCTGCTCGTTTCAGCCAAAGCTGCTTGACCCCCTGAGGGGAAAACAGCTACCTCCCCTGCCCTGTTTGCAGTGTTGGGTGCTCAAGGCTAAAACCTTGCCAGATAGATAGAATTACCATAACACTGTAGTTAATCTTTACAACTGGGTGTGGATTTTGACCTCTGCTGGTCGCAGGTTAAGATTTTGCTGCTTTTTCTCAGACCCCGGAATACAAAATTACTAATTGGCTCTAATTTAGTTTGACTAGTCATACCAGGGGTCCCATTTGCCGGTGCTGTAGCCCTACTCAAGGGCCCTATTCTGAGCAAACGTTTCAGATATTGTGCAAGCACTGTCTCTTCCAGGAATGGTTATGTGTACGCTGGAGCGTCTTCACCTGGCCAATGGCTTCAGGTCCGCCATGGCCTGGCCCTAGTAGGCGTTCGCCTTGGAGTATCTTTCAGCATAAAACCGGCTGAACGTGTTGGAGGATGGCATTAACCAGAGACGGGTCTAGATCACTGGACAGGCTTTTCCAATCTAAGACATGGGATACGTCTGGACCTGAGGCGTCATCCTGACGACGAATCCGGATTTGACTGGTTCCCGGTGACGCCTAAGGCAGGTTTTGTCATCATATTTAATATATATATTTAAAGGGAGACTTGTAGGTACCAAGGTCTTTCCCCTTTTCTTCCTTGGCGATTCACAGGGCCGTGTGACCTCCGGCTCCCTGGAGATTCTGCACTAGCACTGGCTTGAGGGGATAGTTTAGGAAGAACTTTGCTCTTCTTTGTTATGGTGATTCCACCTGTAATCAATGCTCTAGCAGTGGGCTCCATACGCTTACCCCTCCCAGCTGATTCTGCCTGAGGCGCCGGGGCCTGTAATCTCCTTCTCCTGCTCCTGATGGGAGGAGGCCTTGCCCTTTTGATCCCCCTTGCCCACTGGTATAAATACCTGACTTGAGTTTAATAAAGGGGCCATTTACTCTTTGGTTAGTGAGCAAGGTCTCTTTTGTGTGTGTCTGTTCAAACCCTCAGGACAGTCGTCCATTCTTGTGTGCCCGAGTTCGGGAAAGCGTGCGCCTGGATCGGGTATGGGTATCCACAGTAAAGGCGGGGTCCTACAACTCTGAGACAATGTCTGTCTTTGAGGTTGAGATGTGTTTCTTGTATGCAGAAGAGGTATGGATTCTGTTTTCTTATCCAGTCTGTTAGTCCGTGCCTTTTTATGGGTGAGTTGAGTCCATTTACATTAAGGGATATTAATGACCAAAGGTTGCTATCTCCTGTTAATTTAGTTTTCATTGTTGGTGATGTTAATTTGTGCATATTTTTATTCTTCAGGATTTCCTGTAATGAGATTATCAATTGTTTGTGTTTTTGTTTTTGTAGCCATCTTTCTTGGGTTGGAGTTTTCCTTCTAGTATTTTTTGTAGGGCTGGGTTTGTGGCTAGGTATTGGTGAAATCTTGATTAGTCAAAGAATATCTTGTTTTGTCGTTCAATGGTGATTGACAGTTTTGCTGGGTATAGAAGTCTGGGCTGACATCCGTGGTCTCTTAATGTCTACATAATGCTTGACCATGACCTACTGGCCTTCTTTGTCTCCACTGAGAAGTCAGGTGTAATTCTGATAGGTCTACATTTATATATTACTTGGCCTTTTTCCTTTTCAGGTCTTAATATTTTTCTTTTAGTGTTTTGATTATTATGTGGTGAGAGAACTTTTTTTTGGGACCCAGTCTATTTTGTGTTCTGTAAGCTTCTTGTATCTTCATAGGCATATCTTTCTTTAGATAGGAAAAGTTTTCTTCTATGATTTTGTAAATAAATTTTCTGTGCCTTTGAGTTGAACTTCTTCTCCTGCTTCTATACCTATTAGTCTAAGTCGTGGCCTTTTTATGTTGTCCCATACTTCATGGATATTTTGGGTTAAGCTTTTGGTAGACTTAATGTTTTCTTTAACTGATGAGTCTGTTTCCTCTATTTTATCTTCAGAGCTTGAGATTCTCTCTTCCATTTCTTATATTCTGTTGTTCATGCTTGCATTTGTCATGTCTGACCTTTTTCTCATGATTTCTGTTTTATAATTACTTTGGCTCGTGTTTTCTTTAATTTTTCTATCTCAGTTTTCAAGTCCTGAATAATTTCTTCTATATGTTTGAGTTATTTTTCTTGGTTTTCTTTAAGTGATTTGCTGATATCTTCCAATTTTTTGTTTGTTTTATCCTCCATTTCTTTAAGGTAATTTCTCGTTTCATTTTTAAGAATTTCAAACATTCTCTTGAGGTTATTTTTTAAACCATTTTCTTCTGGTTCAAACATATTTATCTGTTCAGATCTTGCTTTTGTAGGGTCTTTAGATTTTACTGGTATTGTGTTGTTCTTTGTGGTGTAGCATGTGATCTTATCTTTTCTACTCATCTTTTCCTCTAATAGGTGTGGTTGGGGCTGTCTGAGATTCTGTTGAATGATCTTCTAGGTGCCACATCCAAAGCTCTGATCGTTGGTCCTCATGGTACAGTCAGTGTCACAGTTCTAGTTACCCTGTTGGTTATTTCTGTTCCTGGAGGCAACTCAGTGTTCCTGTGCTTTGGTCTGTTCCCTTGGAGATTGCTGTCTCAGACCTACTTTGGCCTGGCTTTGATCTGTTTCTGTAAATCTTGGTCTGGATCTCCTCCTGCAGAGGTCCCATGCTTGGAGTTGGACCTGTTATGGTGGAGATCGCTGACTCTGGATATGGTCACTAGCTCAATCCTGATCTGCCCATGTCCCAGGACTGGGTTTGCTCCTGGCTTCTGCTCCTGGTGGAGCTTGTTCTCTCTGTGTCTTAGGTAACTGGTTCAGTCCCACTCTGGTTCTGGTGGAGGTCACAGACTCTGAGTCAGGACTTTGGCTCAATCCTGGTCTGCCAGTGTCCCAGGACTGGGTTGACTCCCAGGCTTGGATTGGCTCCTGGCTTCTGCTCCCGGTCGAGCTTGTTTCCTTAAATGAATTATTATATTAGGGGTTATCTCAACAGCTGGTTGTAGATTGGAAATGTCTTATAACAATCTTTGAAAATCATTAAGAGTCTGTCATGGATCTCTCCTAATTTGTGCCTTTTGTGTCCTAATTTTCTGCAAACCTATTTTATAACATAGGTAACTGACAGAATCTCCTCCCTGTATTTTTTCAGGAGCAATCTGCAGTCCCCATTAAGTTAAAAATTTCTTTACTTTCACCATCGATGGAGAAACAAGATATTCCAGGACAAAAACAGATTTAAACAATGTGTAGCCACAAACCCAGCTGTACAGAAAATACTAGAAAGAAAATTACAAACCAAGGAAGCCAACAACCCCCAGAATAATACAAACATCTGACAACCCTCCACCAGCACAACTCAAAGAAGGGAAACACACAAACATTCCATCAGGAAAAATAACTAGAGTTAACAACCACTGGTCATTAATATCACTTAATATCAATGGACTCAACTCACCTATAAAAAGGCACAGGTAAAGAGAATGGATATGAAAACAGGATCCAACATTCTGCTGCTTACAAGAAATACACCTCAAGCACAAGACAGACACTACCTCAGAGTAAAGAGTTGGGAAAAGGTTTTCCAATCAAATGGACCAAAGAAACAAGCGGGTGTGGCAATACTAATATCTAAAAAAAAAATTATTTCAAACTAAAATCAATCAGAAGAGATGGAAATGGACACTTTATTCTCATATCAGGAACAATTCATCAGGAGGAAGTCTCAATCCTGAATATTTATGCCCCCAATATAAAAGCACCCACATATGTAAAAGAAACATTACTAGAACTCAGAGCATACATCAAACCCCACACTCTAATAGTGGGTGATTTCAACACTCCTCTCTCAACAATGGACAGGTTAAACAGACAGAAACTTAACAGAGAAATAAGAGAACTAACAGATATAATGAACCAAATGAACCTAACAGACATCTATAGAACATTCCACTCAAACAGAAAAGAAAATACCTTCTTCTCAGCATTTCATGGAACCTTCTCAAAAATTGATCACATAATTGGTAACAAAGCAAACATCCATAGATATAAAAAATTGTAGTAATCACCTGTGTACTATCTGATCACCATGGAATAAAGTTAGAATTCAACAACAATTCTAACCCCAGAAAGCCTACAAACTCATGGAAACTGAACAGTCAACTACTGAACCATCCCTGGGTCAAGGAAGATATAAAGAGAGAAATTAAAGTCTTCCTTGAATTCAATGAAAATATAGACACAACATGCCCAAACCTATGGGAAACTATGAAAGCAGTGCTAAGAGGAAAGTTCATAGCTCTAAGTGCCCACATAAAGAAAACGGAGAAAGCACACATTAGAAACTTAACAGCACAGCTGAAAGTTCTAGGAAAAAAAGAAGCAGATTCACCCAGAAGGAGTAGAACACTGGAAATAATCAAACTGAGGGATGAAATCAACAAAATTGAAACACAGAAAACAATCCAAAGAATCAATGAAACAAAGAGATGATTCTTTGAGAAAGTCAACAAGATTGACAAAATTTTATCCAAACTAATCAAAAGGCAGAGAGTGAACATGCAAATTAACAAGATCAGAAATGAAAAGGGAGACATTACAAAAGCCTGTATACCACAAAATTGGAAAATGTGAAAGAAATGGACACTTTTTTAGATAAGTACCATATACCAAAATTAAGTCAAGACCAGGTGAGCAGTTTAAGTAGACCTGTAAGTCGTGAGGAAATAGAAGCTGTACTCAGAAACCTCCCAACCAAAAAATGCCCTGGACCAGATAGTTTCAATGCAGAATCCTATCAGAACTTCCAAGAAGAGTTAATACTATACTCCTTACTGTGTTTCACAAAATAAACAGAAGAGTCATTGCAAAACTCTTTTTATGAAGCTACAGTCACCCTGATACCAAAACCACACAAAGACTTAACCAAAAAAGAGAATTACAGACCAATCTTACTCATGAACATCGATGCAAAAATTCTCAATAAAATACTGGCAAACAGAATCCAAGAACACATCCAAAAAATTAAACATTATGATCAAGTAGGCTTCATCCCAGAGAGGCAGGGCTGGTTCAACATACAAAAATCTATCAACGTAATCCATCATATAAATAAACTGAAGTAAAAAAAAAAAAGGATGATCATTTCATTAGATGCTGAAAAAGCATTTGACAAAATTCAACATCCCATTATGATAAAGGTCTTTGGAGAGATTAGGGATACAAGGTTCATTCCTAAATATAATAAAAGCAATATACAGCAAGCCGACAGTTAACATTAAATTAAATGGAGAAAAACTCAAAGTCATCCCACTAAAATCAGGAACAAGAAAAGGCTGTCCACTCTCTCCATACCTCTTCAATATACTGCTTGAAGTTCTACCAATAGCAATAAAACAGCAGAAAGAGATCAAGGGGATTCGAATTGGAAAGGAAGAAGTGAAACTTTCATTCTTTGCAGATGATATGATAGTGTACATAGCGACCCCAAAAACTCTACCAGAGAACTCCTACAGCTGATCAACACCTTTAGTACTGTGGCAGGATACAAGATCAACTCTAGGGGCAGAAGACATGGCTCAGTGGTTAAGAGCACTGACTGTTCTTCTAGAGGACCCAGGTTCAATTCCCAGCACCCATGTGGCAGCTTACAACTGTCTTTAATTTCAATTCCAGGGGACCTGACACCCATGGCAAAACACAAATGCACATAAATAAATTTTTAAAAAAAAATTTTTTAAAAAAGATCAACTCTAAAAAATCAGTTGCCCTCATATACACAAAGAACAAAAATACAGAGAGGGAAATCAGAGAAACATCACCTTTCATGATAGCCACAAATAGCATAAAGTATCTTGGGGTAACTCTAACCAAGGAAGTGAAAGATCTATTTGACAAGAACTTTAAGTCATTGAAGAAAGAAATTGAAGAGGATACCAGAAAATGGAGAATCTCCCATGCTCTTGGATAGGGAGGATTAACATAGTAAAAATGGCAACTCTACTACCAAAAGCAATCTATAGATTCAATGCAATCCCCATCAAAATCCCAACAAAATTGAAGCTTCACACACCTGGGGAGAACAATAATAAAGTTTATATGGCAAAATAAAAATCCCAGGATAGCCAAAACAATCCTATACAATAAAAGTACTTCCGGAGGCATCACCATCCCTGACTTCTAACTCTATTAAAGAGCTACAGTAATGAAAACAGCTTGGTATTGGCATAAAAACAGAGATGTTGACCAATGGAATAGAATCAAAGACCCAGATATTAACCCACAAACCTATGAACACCTGATTTTCGACAAAGGAGCTAACATTATACAACGGAAGAAAGAAAGCATCTTTAACAAATGGTGTTGGCATAACTGAATGTCAACCTGTAGAAGAATGAAAATAGACTTATATCTATCATCATGCACAAAACTCAAGTCCAAATGGATTAAAGAACTCAGTGTAAATCTGACCACACTGAACCTGATAAAAGAGAAAGTGGGAAGTAGTCTACAAAACATGGGCAGAGGAGACCTCTTCCTACCTATAACCCCAGTAGCACAGATAGTAAGAGCAAAAATGAATAAATGGGACCTCCTGAATCTGAGAAGCTTCTGTAAAGCAAAGGACACTGTCATTAAGACAAAAAGGCAACCTACTGATTGGGAGAAGATCTTCACCAACCCCTCATCAGACAAAGGTCTGATCTCCAAAATATTCAAAGAACTCAAGAAACTAGACACTAAAACTCTAATTAACCCAGTTAAAAAATGGGGTACTGAACTGAACAGAGAATTCTCAGCAGAAGAAGTTCAAATGGCCAAAAGAAACTTAAGGTCATGCTCAACCTCTTTAGTGATCAGCGAAATGCAAATCAAAACAACTTTGATTTATCATCCTACACCTGTCAGAATAGCTAAAATCAAAAACACCAATGATAGCCTATGCTGGAGAGGATGTGGAGTAAGGGGAACACTCATCCATTGTTGGTGGGAATGAAAACTTGTGAAGCCTCTTTGGAAATCAGTGTGGTTTTTTCTCAGAAAACTGGGAGTCAACCTACCTCAGGACCCAGCAATTCCACTCTTGGGAATATACCCAAGAGATGCCCTATCATACTACAAAAGCATTTGTTCAACTATGTTCATAGCAGCACTATTTGTAATAGCCAGAACCTGGAAACAACCTAGGTGCCCCTTAAAAGAAGAATAGTTAAAGAAGGTATGGAACATATACACATTAGAGTTTTACTCAGTGGTCAAAAAACAATGACATCTTGAGTTTTGCATGCAAATGGATGGAAATAGAAAATGCTTTACTGAGTGAGGTAACCCAGATGCAAAAAGAGGAATATGGTATGTACTCACTCATAAGTGAATTCTAGCCATAATTAAAGGACATTGAGCCTATAATTCGTGATCCTAGAGAAGCTAAAGAAGAAGGTGAACCTGAAGAAAATCATATAGTTATCCTCCTGAATATTGTAAGTAGACAAAATTGCCAGGCAAAAGTTGGGTGCATGGGGGTGGTGGAGGGTAGATGTAAAGGAGATGGGTAGAGAGAAGGGAGAAGTGGAGGATTCAGGAGAGCTTGGGGGAATGGGATGGGTGGGATGGAGGATGAGTGGATATGGGAGCAGGGAAGTAAATATCTTAATTAAGGGAGCCATTTTAGGGTTTGCAAGAGACTTGACTCTAAAGTGGTTCACAGGTCTAAGGAGATGTCCCCAGATTGTTCCTTGGGCAGCAGAGGAGAGGGTGCCTGAACTGGCCTTGTCCCATAGCCACACCGATGAATATCTTGCATATAACCATAGAACCTTCATCTGGCAATGGATGGAGATAGAGACAGAGACCCACATTGGAGCACTGGACTGAGCTCCCAAGGTTCAAATGAGGAGCAGAAGGAGGGAGAACATGAGCAAAGAAGTCAGGACCGCGAGGGGTGCGTCCACCCACTGAGACGGTGGTATTGATCTAATGGGAGATCACCAAGGCCAGCTGGACTGGGAGTGATTGAGCATGTGATCAATCTGGACCCTCTGAATGTGGCTGGCAATGAAGGCTGACTGAGAAGCCAAGGACAATGGCACTGGGTTTTGATTCTACTGCATGGACTGACTTTGTTGGAGCCTGGTTTGTTTGGATGCTCACCTATATAGACCTTGATGGAGTGGGGAGGACCTTGGACTTCCCCCAGGGAACCCTGACTGCTTTTAGGACTAGAGAGGGAGGGGGAGGTTGGGAGGGGGAGGGAAAAGGGAGGCAGGGAGGAGGTGGAAATTTTTAGCCTTGGTGAGCTCCCATTAGATCAGTCACACTGTCTCAATGGGTGGATCAACCCTTAGAGGTCCTGACTTTCTTGCTCATCTTCTCCCTCCTTTTGATCTTCAGCTGGACCTTGGGAGCTTAGTCCAGTGCTCCGATATGTGTCTATGTCTCTATCTCCATTGCCGGATGAAGGTTCTATGGTTATATTCAAAATATTTATCCGTGTGGCTATGAGATAAGGCCAGTTCAGGCACCCTCTCCTTTACTGCCCCAGTACCTAGCTCGGGACATCCCAGTGGACACCTGGGAACCCCCCTAGAGCCAATTCACTTGCAAACCCTAAAAATGGCTCCCTTAAATAAGATATATTCTTTCCTGCTCCCATATCCGCCCCTCCTCCATCTCAACCATCCCACTCCCACAAGCTCTCCCCAATCCTCCCCTTCTCCCTTCTCTCTCCCCCACTCCCATTCTTTCCACCCCACGCCCACACCCATGCTCCCAATTTTTGCCCAGTGATCTTGTCTGCTTCCAATTTCCAGGAGGATTTATATATGTTTTTCCTTGGGTTGACCTTATTATTTACCTTCTTTAGGACCACGAACTATAGACTCAATATTCTTTGTTTATGGCTAGAATCCACTAATGAGTGAGTAAATACCATATTTGTATTTTTGGGTCTGGGTTATCTCACTCAGGATAGTGTTTTTTATTTTCATCCGTTTGCATGCAAAATTCAAGATGTCATTGTTTTCTACTGCTTAGTAGTAATCTACTGTGTATATATTCCACACTTTCTTTATCCATTCTTTCATTGAGGTGCATCTAGATTGTTTCCAGATTCTGGCTAATTACAAAAAATGCTACTATGAACATAGTTGAATAAATGGTTTTGTAGTATGATTGGGCATCTCTTGGGTATTCACAAGAGTGATATTGCTGGATATTGAGGTAGTTCGACTCCCAGTTTCCTGAGAAACCTCCACACTGATTTCCAAAGTAGTTGCATACGTTTGCATTTCCAACTCTCAGCAATGGATGAGTGTTCTGCATACTCCACATTCTCTCCAGCATAGGTTATCATTGGTGTTTTTTATTTTAGACATTCTGACAGGTGTAAGATGGTATCTCAAAGTTGATTTGATTTGCATTTCCCTGATCACTAAAGAAGTTGAAGATGTCCTTAAGCATCTTTTGGCCATTTGAACTTCTTCTGTTGAGAATTCCCTATTCAGTTCAGTACCCCATTTTTAATTGGGTTATTAAAATTTTAATGTCTAATTTCTTGAGTTCTTTATATATTTTGGAGATCAGGCCTTTGTCTGATGTGGGGTGGGTGAAGATCTCTCATTCAGTAAGTTGCCTTTTTTGTCTTAATGACAGTGTCCTTTGCTTTACAGAAGCTTCTCAGATTCAGGAGGTCCCATTTATTCATTTTTGCTCTTACTATCTGTGCTACTGGGGTTATACATAGGAAGTGGTCTCCTGTGTTTATATGTTGCAGACTACTTCTCACTTTCTCTTTTATCAGGTTCAGTGTGGTCAGATTTATATTGAGGTCTTTAATCCATTTGGACTTGAGTTTTGTGCATGGTGATAGATATAAATCTATTTTTGTTCTTCTACAGGTTGACATTCAGTTATGCCAGCACCATTTGTTAAAGATGCTTTCTTTCTTCCATTGTATACTTTTTGCTCCTTTGTCAAAAATCAGGTGTTCATAGGTTTGTGGGTTAATATCTGGGTCTTTGATTCTATTCCATTGGTCAACATCTCTGTTTTTATGCCAATACCAAGCTGTTTTCATTACTGTAGCTCTGTAATAGAGTTAGAAGTCAGGGATGGTAATGCCTCCGGAAATACTTTTATTGTATAGGATTGTTTTGACTATGCTGGGCTTATTATTTTTCCATATAAAGTTGATTTTTGTTCTGTCAAGGTCTGTGAAAAATTTTGTTGAAATTTTGATGGGGATTGCATTGAATCTATAAATTGCCTTTGGTAGGATTGCCATTTTTACTATGTTGATCCTCCCAATCCAAGAATATGGAAGATCGTTCCATTTTCTGGTATCCTCTTCAATTTCTTTCTTCAATGACTTAAAGTTCTTGTCAAATCGATCTTTCACTTCCTTGGTTAGAGTTACCCCAAGATACCTTATGCTATTGGTGGCTATCATGTAAGGTCATGTTTCTCTGATTTCTCTCTCTTCTTCTTTATTCTTTGTGTGTAGGAGGGCAACTGATTTTTTGGAGTTGATCTTGTATCCTGCCACATTACTGAAGGTATTTATCAGGTGTAGGAGTTCTTTGGTAGAGTTCTTGGGGTCACATATGTACACTACCATATCATTTGAAAATAACAAAAGTTTGACTACTTCCTTTCCAATTTGAATTTCCTTGATCTTCTTATGTTATCTTATTGCTATTGGTAGAACTTCAAGCAGTATATTGAAGAGGTATGGAGAGAATGGACAGCCTTGTCATGTTCCTAGTTTTAGTGGAATGGCTTTAAGTTTTTCTCCATTTAATTTGATGTTAGCTGTTGGTTAGCTGTATATTGCTTTTATTATTTTTAGGCATGATCCTTTTTTCCCTATTGTCTCTAAGACCTTTATCATAAAGGGGTTTTGAATTTTGTCAAATGCTTTTTCAGCATCTAATGAAATAATCATATGTTTTTTCTTTCAGTTTATTTATATGATGGATTACATTGATAGATTTGCATATGTTGATTCAGCCCTGCATCTCTGGGATGAAGCCTACTTGATCATAGTGGATTATTTTTTTATGGGTTCTTGAATTTGGTTTGCCAGTATTTTATTGAGAATTTTTACATCGATGTTTATGAGTGAGATTGGTCTGTAATTCTCTTTCTTGGTTGAGTCTTTGTGTGGTTTTGGTATCAGGGTAACTGTAGCTTCAAAAAAAGAGTTTTGCAATGACTCTTCTGTTTCTATTATGTGAAACACATTACGGATTATAGGTATTAGCTCTTCTTGGGAATTCTGGTAGAATTCTGCATTAAAACCATCTGGTCCTGGACTTTTTTTGGTTGTGAGGTTTTTGATGACAGTTTCTATTTCCTCGCAACTTATAGGTCTATTTAAATTATTCACCTGGTCTTGATTTAATTTTGGTATATGGTACTTATAAAAAAAGTGTCCATTTCTTTTACATTTTCCATTTTTGTGTCATACAGGCTTTTGTAGTAAGACCTAATGACTATCTGAATTTCCTCAGTGTCTGTTGTTAAGTCCCGCTTTCCATTTCTCATCTTGTTAATTTGCCTTTTGATTAGTTCAGATAGGGATTTGTCAATCTTGTTGGTTTTCTCAAAGATCCAGCTCTTTGTTTCATTGATTCTTTGGATTGTTTTCAGTGTTTCTATTTTGTTAATTTCATCCCTCAGTTTGATTATTTCCTGTTTTCTACTCCTCCTATGTGAGTCTGCTTCTTTTTTTTCTAAAACTTTCAGCTGTGCTGTTAAGTCTCTAATGTGTGCTTTCTCCGTTTTCTTTATGTGGGCACTTAGAGCTATATGAACTTTCCTCTTAGCACTGCTTTCATAGTGTTCCATAGATTTGGGTATGTTGTGTCTTTATTTTCATTAAATTCCAGGAAGACTTTAATTGTCTCAGTGGGAAGAGAGAGAGAAAAGAGGAGAGGGGGGGAGGGCAGGAGGGAGGACACAGGTGGCACAGACAGGACTGGGAGTGGGTGGAGCTTCTCTTAAAGGGACAGGGTACCATTTACTATGCAGGCAGGCACAGAGTGTGCCTGAATACCAGCAATGAAGGCAATGACCTTTATGTAATAACACCATCAATTTGAAAGATATCAGCTTTTCCAATGCATTAATAGCATTAGAATTTGTATATCAGGCATGGGAGGTGGTGCATACCTTTAATTCTCACACTCAGGAGACAGAGGCAGGTAAAAAGTTTGAGGTCAGCCTGGTTTACAGAATAAGTTCCAGGACAGCCAGACCTACACAGAGAAACCCTGTCTCAAAAAAAAAAAAAAAAGAAAAACAAAAAATACAACTTGCATATCAAATTATCAAATATAAACTGACAGTAACTGATTTTCAATGATGTAGGGCTATCCCAGTAGCCCTACACTAACTTTTTTCTTTTTATGGCAATCTGCTTCGTGTCCACTTTGATAATATAAAAGCAATTTAGTTATATTTGGGGGACTGATAATTTGATATTGTGGTAATGATAAGTCTCCCTTCTTTAAGTCTCACTTGATGGGACAGTTTCCACTGAGCTGCTCCTGGTCTGGCTCCATAGTACTAGCACCTAGTCTTAAGTCCACCTTTTGTTTAGAAGTTACTTTTTGTTTCTCTTGTTGTCCTCTATGTGAATCTTGCCCCAGAGTCTTCCAAGGGTACAAAGCCTATGTAAAACGTGGTTGTGAAAAGTTTGGCACACTGTGATATTCCTTAATAGAGAATTTGCATTTAGCATTGTCCCTTAGGAAGTTTCATCAGATGTTTTGGGGATATTTAGACCAATTTGTGAAGGGGTAAACTGGAATCCAATAAAGAAGCCCTGGCCTAAGAGAAAAAGTTGAGTCTGTAGAGATGAATTCACCCTGCAGCTGGAAAGGGCTAAAACCATCGCTGAGAAGCCTCTGTGCTTCTTTCCTGGATGGACACCACACCTGAAATATAACAAGATTGATAAGAGTAAGACTATTTTTGCTTATTATTTAACCTGTCTTCTGTTACTATAGTTAAATATTATACACTGGACCATTTACAAGAGATAATAGACTGTTTAACAGTCATTCTGAGGGCTGTGCAGTCTAAGAGCTTGGCACAGGTTCCTGGTTGCACCACAAATAGCAAGTAACACAGAGAAACCATGCTGTCTTGGGCCTCTCTTATAAATCCACCAGTACCATCCCAGGATCCTATTAGCTTCACTTTGCTATAATAAAATACCTGAGGCAGTTCACTTATGAAAAGAAAAGGGGTTATTTTTGCTCCCATTTCTGGAGACTCTAGTACAAGGTCAAGGGGTTTTATTTCTTAGGTATTTTTCAAGGACAAGCCAACATGGCAGGAGTATATGGCAGAAGAAATCATTTACCTCAAGGAACCAAGAAGCAGAAAAGGAAACTAGGAAGTTCCAGAGAATATCCCCATTTCCAGAGGTTTTTCTTACAGTTTTTACCGCCTTCCAGTGCTGCTATCAGCATACAAACAGCTTTGATCACATGGCTCTTCTGTCCAAACCATTGCCCAGTGCCCCTTATGATGTCATTTGGTCCTAAGTACTTCCCAATGGCATTACCTCCAAAAGCCATTAACTTATGAATGAGGGAATTAAGTTTCTACCACTTAAACTTTTAGAGAACACATTCAATCCATATGTCGGCGATTTTTTGTTAAAGGAATTTTATATAACTTTTTGGAAATAAAGGAACACAGAGAAATCTTCCTATTTTAATGGCAGGGAAAGGTGGATTTAACTAGACTTAAAACACATCAATATAGTTTTCTTCTTCTAGAAATTAAGAATATATTTCTTTCGGATAACTGTTAAATAGGCTTATTTGTGTGAATAAGTGAGTGACTCAGATGACTATTATGGCTCTTATGATGAAATTTCAAGGGAAAAAATCAGAAAACCTTCCAATAGAAAAAAATAAATCTCTGTCCATGATTCAACTACTGAAAGCTAAGAGATTCATTTGCAACATCACTAGAGGTAATATCGAAGACACAGATGGTACCTAGCATAAAGTCAATATTTCACAATCCAGTCTGACTGAAGATTGTTCCACAGATTTAAAAGCTGACCATAAACCTCAAGAAATTGTCAGCATCTTAGTGGAGTATAATGGTACACTACAATCTTCAATCTTACAAGGCAGAGGCAGGAGGATCTCTGGTCAACCTGGTCTACAAAGTGAGTTCTAGAACAGTTAGAGCTACACAGAGTTACCTTGTCTTGAAAAACAAAAACAAAAAAGAAGGAAGAAAGAAAGGAAAAAAGAAGAAATACTCTGTAATATCAAAACTGAGGGTGAAAAATCCCTCTAAATCCTGCTGCTCTCCTTGCTCCTGACAGGTAAACTAGAATCTGAGCGTGAAAACCCGAAGCTCAGAGTGGAGGGAGAGAAGCAATGGTAGCATCTCTCTCTCTTGTTGTAGAATTTGAGAGTTAGAACCCAGAGCTCAGAGTGGAGGGAGAGACATAATGGTAGTATCTCTCTCTTGTTGTAGAATCTGAGAGAGAAAACCTGAAGCTCAGAGTGGAGGGAGAGACACAGGCGTCACCCTATGATATCATCCAAAGAGTACATTTAGATGGTCTCAGGGAAGCTGCATCACCATTTACCAGACTTTCTCAGACCTTTCTCTAAACCGCTTAGATAAGGACAAATAGGAGTATGGAACATACCCATGAATTTCTTTCAATACTAAACTTTATCTTTGAAATCATATCCGTTATGACCACACAGAGAGCGAGATGACATTAATCTTGGCAGGTTCACATGCCACAGAACTGTCTTATTGTTGGATTCACATTTTCCAAAACTATGATTTCCATGGGGCACCACCCATATAGAAACATACCACAGTGCCCAATTCTTGTGTTTAGACTATGTGTTGGGAAAGATGAAAACCTCAAAGAGACAGACATAAAATTTACACACACGTTAAGAAAGGTTGCCATGGCAACTTTGCTGGAAGATTTGTATTTTTAAATCTAAGTAAATTTAGCATTTAAAGCACATTTTCTTCTTCTTCCTCAAAGGTTCTATATCAAAAACATTTTAAAATGTGTTCTCAAATTCCTTTTGAATCTATACTCTGAAAGCTTAACAAAATCTTATGACTGTAACAGCAACCTAGGATTACGCACATATTTTCCAAAGACCTTACATGAGAAATGTCCACAGAGAAAAGGCCTAATACTTTTATTTCATTCCCATAAGTCCTATCTAGGTGGCCGCCTCTACCATTTTGGTATGGTTATGCCATCAAATCCCTGGAAACTCTGAATAAGCTCTCTACTCATTATCTATTAGCTCATAATGACCTTGCCACATAAACAACAAATGGTGAAAATCATAACGGCCTATGCAGCAATGTAATTAAACAATTCATATGTAGGGCTGATAATGCTCTCTAACAATGAAATAAATTTTTAGCCATGCTTCTTCTTACTCTGAAAGCTGTCTAGTTCTCCTAATGAGCACCACTGTGAATTGTCCTCCTTGGTAAGATACTGAATCTGATTCTTTTGTCATACACTAAAAAGGGAACACTGATTTGACTCCTAAGTGTTTTTCTTTCCTTTGAGACAGGGTCTCACTATGTATATAGGCCAGGTTTGCCTTGAACTCACAATCCTCCTGCCTCAGCCGCTCAAGTGCAAGTGCCACCCACCATGACTGACTAGCCAACAGTTTCCCCACAGTACAGCTCATAACTGGATCCTTTGGGTTTTTTTTTTTTGGTTTGTTTATTTGCTTTGTTTTTTTGCCATGTAGTCATCTATAAGTTCCTTCCTGGGCACTTTAGAGATCTGGGTGTCAGAGATGTGCTCTGGACATAGGAGTAGGGTTTACTTTCCAAGACAAAGCACAAGAATAGACAGACATGATAACAATGTCACACCCATGTGTTTTTGTTTTGATTCTATAGACTAAACCTAAGGCATATGTGAGCTAAACTCCATCCCCTAACAGAGTTGTTTTGTTCACTGCTTCACTACTGTAACTTCAGCAGTGCCTTGTTTAAAATGTCACATGACAAATAGTTAGGGTGGGGAGGTCAGGACAGGGTTAGAAGACTCAATAGAGGTAAGGAAAACCAGAAGCTCAAGGTCATCCTGAGCTACACAGTGAGTTGGAAGCCAGCCTGGGATACAAGTGACCCTGTGTCAAAAACAAAATATAACAAAATTTCAACATTTCAGTAAATCCCACTGAAGGTATCAAAATAACCTGAAATGTTGGAGCTCAGACCTTTTATTTGCTATTTGTTTGTTTGCTTATTTGTTCATTATGTATATAGTGTTTTGCCTTCATGTGTTTCTGCAAGCCACAAGAGGGCACCAGATCTCATTATAGATGGTTGTGAGCCACCATGTAGGTGCTGGGAATTTAACTCAGTACCTTTGGTTAATCTCTAAGCCTTCTCTCCATCCCCCTTTTATTTGCTTTTCTAGTCTCATTCTGTAGCATAGGATTGCCTTGAATTTAAGTAGTAATCCTCCTGTTTAAGTCTCCTGAGTATTGGGTCTGCAGGAATGAACCATCACACCCAGCTTGCTTTTGTTTCTGTAAATAAAGAATCATTGCTAAGCAGGCAATACTTACTTAAAAATTACCCTTATTTCAGCATTTCTCGCTGACACCTGGTTTGCACATCAATTGCGTACTGTGCTCTTCTGCCAGTTTCCAATCTATTCACTAACACAAAGAATGTAAACAAAACCCAGTCCACAGAAAATACAGGTGAGAAAGGCCCGATTTAACAATTTGACAACTCTAGAAACCATACAATAGTAACCAAGAATAGATCTCACTTAAAGTTTTAGAATATATTTCATAATTTAAGTGTGTGTGTGTGTGTATGTGTGTGTGGTGTTAGAAATAAATGCTACAGTGCTCATGAGCATGTTGGTGAAGAGGCTGTGCCTCCTTGCTGTGGAAGGACACATTTTTGAGGTGAAGTATGAACTGGTCACATCATCAAGGGAAGAAGCGTGGGTCACTGTCTCCAAAAAAATCCTAGACATTTATACATTTTAAGTCTTTGTTAAGTAGATGAAGGTAAAATGTGTACGCAAATCTGGTCCAGAAGTGAGTCGACTAGTTACTAAAGATTAAGAATCATGTCTGCAAGGTTCTTGGAGCCCAGAAAGAGGCCCTGATCCTGTGTTGAGGAAATCCGCAGTGGTGAGTGAGTGGCATCCCAGCTGGCCAATCACGGGGAATGGAATCAAGGCACACTCCAATTCCCTAAACTTTTCTGGCCATTGAGTGGGGTGTTCTCCTGGCTACTGGCTTTCTTTACCCCATCCCATTTTGCCCCCAAGCACTCCTTTTCATCTGCAGGGTCCTTGGATCCCCCAACTCAGCCTGCTTCAGGGCTGAGGGCACTAGAGAGCCAGCGATGAGTGGTCCTGATTCTGGGGATTCTTTGTACCATACCACCCTGCCTTCCAAGCCCGCCTTTTTTTCTGCAAGGTCCTTGGAGCCCAGTAAGAGGCCCTGCTCCCACACTGAGGAGGTCTAGAGTGATCCCCCAGCACAGCCTGCTTCAGGACAGAGGGGATCTGAGAGCCAGCCCCAGTGCTGAGGGGTCCTAAGAGAAGGCAGACCAAGAGAATCCCCCAAGTACACAGTCAGTCACAGCAAAGATTGGACCAAGACACCAAGATTTTCCTGGCTGCATTTGAAGGAAAAGATGGGCAGGCACCAATGCAAGAATTCCTCCAACAACCTGAAAATTAACAGGACAACACCAGAAATCCAGTGAACAAGTAACAGGAAGACTTGAACATCCTAATCCAGAAGAAGTAGAAGAAATCAACTTTAAATGTAACATTATGAAAATGATGGAGACCCTTAAATAAGATGTGAAAAACTCCCTTAAAGAAATGGAAGAGAAGACAAACAAAAGGTTAGAAGAAATTAATGAATCACTCAAAGATACCCAAGAAAACCAAGAAAAAGCAATCAAACAGGTAAAGGAAATAGGTCAAGACTTGACGACCGAAATGGAGACAATTAAGAAAACACAAACTGATGGATGGCTGGATATGGAAAATCTGGGTAAATGAACAGGAACTACAGAGACATATATAACCAACAGAATAAAAGAGATAGAAGAAAGAATCTCAGGTGCTGAAGATACTATAGAGGAAACAAACTCATTGATCAAAGAAAACAGCAAATCCAACAAATTCGTAGCACAACACATCCAGGAAATCTGGGACACAATTAAAAGATCAAACCTAGGAATAACAGGGGTAGAAGAAGGAGAAGAATTAAAGCCCAAAGGCCCAGAAAATATATTCAACAAAATTATAGAAGAAAACTTTCCCAACCTAAAGAAGGATATTCCTATGAAGGTACAAGAAGCTTAAAGAACACCAAATAGACTGGATAAAAAAAAATCCCCTCACCATATAATAATCAAAACATAAAACATACAGAATAAAGAAAGACTATTAGGAGCTGCAAAGAAAAAAGGTCAAGTAATATATAAAGGTAAACCTATCACACTTACACCTGACTTCTTTATGGAAAACATGAAAGCCAGAAGGTCTTGGATAGGTGTGCTAAGAGACCGTGGATGCAAGCCCAGACTACTATACCCAGCAAAGCTTTCTTTCACCATCGATGGAGAAACAAGATATTCCAGAACAAAAACAGATTTAAACAATACATAGTCACAATCCCAGCCTTACAGAAAGTACTAGAAGGAAAAACACAACCCAAGGAAGCCAACACCCATAAAAACACAGACATCTGACAACCCTCCAACAGCAAAACTCAAAGAAGGAAAACACACAAACACTACCAATAAAAAATTAACTAGAGTTACTAACCACTGGTCATTAATATCACTTAATATCAATGGACTCAATTCACCGATAAAAAGGCACAGGTTAAGAGAAAGGATATGAAAACAGGATCTAATATTCTGCTGTTTACAAGAAACATATTTCAATCTCAAAGACAGACACTACCTCAGAGTAAAGGGTTGGGAAAAGATTTTCCAATCAAAAGGACCTAAGGAGCAAGCGGGTGTGGCTATACTAATATCTACAAAATTAATTTCGAACTAAAATCAATCAGAAAAGATGGAGAGGGACATTTTATACTCATAACAAGAATGAAGTCTCAATCCAGAATATCTATGCCCCTAACATAAAAGCACCCACATATGTAAAAGAAACATTACTGGAACTCAAATCACACACACTAATAGCAGGAAATTTCAACACTCCTCTCTCACCAATGGGAAGGTCAACCAGACAGAAACTTAACAGAGAAATAAGAGAACTAACAGATGTAATGGATCAAATGGACTTAACAAATACCTATAGAACATTCCACCCAAACAGAAAAGAATATACCTTCTTCTCAGAATCTCATGGAACCTTCTCAAAAATTGATCACATATTTGGTAAGAAAGCAAACTTCCACAGATCCAGAAAAATTGTAGTAACCACCTGTGTCTTATCAGATCATCATGGAGTAAAGTTAGAATTTAATAAAAATTCTACTCCCAGAAAGTCTACAAACTCATGGAAACTGAACAGTCAACTACTGAACCACCCATGGGTCAAGGAAGAAATAAAGAAAGAAATTAAAACCTTCCTTGAATTCAATGAAAATGAAGACACAACATACCCAAACCTATGGGACATTTTAAAAGCAGTGCTAAGAGGAAAGTTCATAGCACTAAGTGCCAACATAAAGAAAACAAAGAAAGCTCACATTATAGACTTAATAGCATGCCTGAAAGATCCAGAAAAAAAAAAGCAGACTCACACAGGCGGTGCAGAAGACTGAAAATAATCAAACTGAGGGTTAGAATCAACAAAATAGAAACACAGAAAACAATAAAAGAATCAATGGAACAAAGAGCTGGTTCTTGGAGAAAAATCAACAAGATTGACAAACCCCTATCCAAACTAATCAAAAGGCAGAGAGAGAACATTCAAATTAACAAGATCAGAAATGAAAAGGGGGACATAACAACAGACACTGAGAAAATTCAGAGAATCATTAGATCTTACTGCAAAAGCCTGTATGCCACAAAATTGAAAATTGCAAAAGAAATGAACACTTTTTTAGATAAATACCATATACCAAAATTAAATCAAGCCCAGGTGAACAATTTAAATAGACCTATAAGTCGTGAGAAAATAGAAGCTGTCATTAAAAACAGCCCAGGACCTGATGGTTTTATGCAGAATTCTACCAGAACTTCCAAGAAGAGCTAATACCTATACTCCTTAATGTGTTTCACAAAATAGAAACAGAAGAGTCATTGCAAAACTCTTTTTATGAAGCTACAGTTGTCCTGATATCAAAACCACACAAAGACTCAACCAAGAAAGAGAATTACAGACCAATCTCACTCATGAACATCGATGCAAAAATTCTCAATAAAATACTGGCAAACCGAATACAAGAACACATCAAAAAACTGTCCATTTTGATCAAGTAAGCTTTAAGAAAGAAAAAACCATATGATCATTTCATTAGATGTTTAAAAAGCATTTGACAAAATTCAACACCCCTTTATGATAAAGATCTTGGAGAGAATAGGGATAAAAGGATTATACCTAAATATAATAAAAGCTATATACATCAGGCTGACAGTTAACATCAAATTAAATGGAGAGAAACTCAAAGCCATTCCACTAAAATCAGGAACAAGACAAGGCTGTCCACTCTCTCCATATCTTTTCAATATAGTGCTTGAAGTTCTAGCAATAGCAATAAGCCAACATAAGAAGAACAAAGGGACTCGAATTGGAAAGAAAGAAGCCAAACTTTTGTTATTTTGCAGATGATATGATAGTGTACATAAGTGACCCCAAAAAACTCTACTAAAAAGTTCCTACAGCGATAAATACCTTCAGTGATGTGGCAGGATACAAGATCAACTCAAAAAAATCAGTAGCCCTTCTATACACAAAGGATAATTAAGCAGAGAGGGAAATCAGAGAATCATCACCTTTCACGATAGCCACAAATAGCATAAAGTATCTTGGGGTAATTCTAACCAAGGAAGTGAAAGATTGATTTGACAAGAATTTTAAGTCTTTGAAGAAAGAAATTGAAGAGGATACCAGAAAATGGAAGGATAGGAAGGATCAAAATAATAAAAATGGCAACTCTGTCAAAGGCAATCTTAGATTCAGTGCAAACCCCATCAAATCCCCAACAAAATTCCTCAAAGAACTTGAGAGAACAATAATCCACTTTATATGGAAAAACTAAAAACCCAGGATAACCAAAACCGTCTTATACAATAAAGGAACTTCTGGAGGCATTACCATCCCTGACTTCAAACTCTATTACAGAGCTACAGTAATGAAAACAGCTTGGTACTGGCATGAAAACAGAGACATTGACCAATGGAATAGAATCGAAAACCTGGATATTAATCCACAAACCTATGAACACCTGATTTTTGACAAAGGAGCTAAAATTATACAACGGAAGAAGGAAAGCATCTTTAACAAATGGTGCTGGCATAACTGGTTTTCAACATGTAGAAGAATTAAAATAGATCCATATCTATCACTATGCACAAAACTCAAGTCCAAATGGATTAAAGACCTCAATATCAATCTGAACACACTGAACCTGATAGAAGAGAAAGTGGGAAGTATCCTGCAATACGTGGGCAGAGGAGACCACTTCCTACCTATAACCCCAGTAGCACAGACAATAAGAGAACAGTGAATAAACGGGATGTCTTGAAACTGAGAAGCTTCTGTAAAGCAAAGGACACTGTCATTAAGACAAAAAGGCAACCTACTCAATGAGAGAAGATCTTCACCAACCCTACATCGACATTTGGTCTGATCTCCAAAATATATAAAGAACTCAAGAAACTAGACATTTGTAACACCCAATTCTGTGTTACCCTCTCGGTACAGTTCGCATGCAACTGTACCTTATGCGAGTTTGGGCAAAGGCCTGGAGATTGAAAGAAAGACACAAGAGACCATGGTCATTCAAAAGAGAACAGCCCACTGCCACTTTATTCAGCTTTTTGCAAAACTAATATACTTAGGCCCCAGTAAAGGAATTCCTTCCTAGGCAGGGGGGAACCTGGCTCCCTATAGGAATTCCTCCTGGGCAGGTGGGAAATTACCATACCAAAGAAGAAACAATGCCCTACAGCTAAATCACCAGGCTATGGCAGAGTGAGCACAGGTTCTAGCAGGAAGCTTTAGCTGGCTGACCAAAACTGTCCTCGAGAAGCACCCCAGGGAGCAAGGGTAGACTGGGCCCTACAGACATTAAAATTTCAAATAACCCAATTTAAAAATGGGGTTCTGAACTGAACAGAGAATTCTCAACAGAAGAATTTCAAATGTCCAAAAGTTACTTAAGGACATGTTCAACTTACTTAGCAATCAGGGAAATGCAAATCAAAACAACTTTGAGATACCATCTTTCACCTGTCAGAATGGCTAAAATCAAAAACACCAATGATAGCCTATGCTGGAGAGGATGTGGAGTAAGGGGAACACTCATCCATTGCTAGTGGGAATGCAGACTTGTGCAACCACTTTGGAAGTCAGTGTGGTGGTTTCTCAGAAAATTGGGAGTCAACCTACCTCAGGATCCAGCAATACCACTCTTGGGAATATAGCCAAGAGATGCCCAATCAACTACAAAAGCATTTGTTCAACTATGTTCATATTTATAATAGCCAGAACATGGAAACAATTAAAATTATGCATTTGAGCTTGAAATTCTATTTATGAATTATACTGTATTTACTATAAGTGAAAGATAGTAAGAGATTACAAAAGGCCTTTTTATTCTAGAATTTCCCTGTCAAATGCTACTGAAGAAGTAGAAACATTAAAAAAAAAGCATGTACAAATGTTTTTAAAGGATCTACACTGCATTGGAGAAGAGGAACACTGAACACACGTAGTGGGCATGGTGAAGAGCACCTGCCTTCCATGTACACAGGTTGCTTGTTCTTCCTGGCCACCTGGTTAGCTTAGACGAGAAATAATCACATAGAAACTGTGTTATTTAAATCACTGCTTAGCCCATTAGCTCTAGCTTCTTAATGGCTAACTCTTACATATTAAATTAACCCATCTCTATTAATCTGTGTATTGCCATGTGGCTGTGGCTTACCAGCTAAAGTCCCCAGCATCTGTCTCAGATAGCAGATCCATGGCTTCTCTCTGACACTGCCCTTATTTCTCCCAGCATTCAGTCTAGCTTTCCCTGTCTACCTAAGTTCTGCTTGCTATAGGTCCAAAGCGGTTTCTTTATTCATTAATGGTAATCACAGCACACAGAGGGGACTTGCACATCATCACATGTCACATTGAACATTTAGGAGACAGACAGGATCACAAGTTCCAGGTCAGTATGATCTATCAAGTTAGACCTTGCCTTAGGAAGGAAGAAGGAAGGAAGGAAGGAAGGGAGGGAGGGAGGGAGGGAGGGAGGGAGGGAGGAAGGAAGGAAGGAAAGAAGGAAGGAAGGAAGGAAAGAAGGAAGGAAGGAAGGAGAGAGGAGGAAAAAGGGCAGATGAAATAATGAAGGAGAAGCAGTGAAGAGCAGACAGAAGGGGAGTGACTTCCATTGTCATGTACACTACCACATACTGAACGTCTTCTTTAAAGCATTAGAAAGGAATGCAACTATACTACACATAAAAACCAGCAATCAAAAAGACATGGCACTACTTCATACTTGTGTGGTGATGGCCAAGTGCTGGTGTCCTGAAGAACCACACCAAGGGTATAAAGGATGAGGGTCTAGAAAACAAAGGCCCACAAATGCAACACCCATAAGTCACCAAAAAGCTCTTCTACTCTAGACAGTGAAAATGAAAAGTGACAAAATCATCACCAGCCATTATCTTGATGATCAGGCTGCCTAAGCATGCCACAGTATTTGAATGCTGTACAGGAAAAATCAGACTTGACGATGTGAAAATTTAAAACCTGCATATGACTAAACCCTGAAAACTTCTGTGAGCATCAGTGGGAAAGGATCATAAACAGGAAGGAGTCCACTTCTAACTGACAGCTGAGGCCCAAGCAGACAGCTCACTAGGAAGAAGTGCCGGGGTGAAAAGAGAACTGGGAACTGTTGATACACATATGAAAAGCTGTTCCATCTTTCTAATTATCAGAGAGAAGCAAGTGAAACAATGAGATGATCTGATTCACAGAATGTACAGAAGATTCATAAACCCAGAGAAGCTCTGAACTAGAGGGTTGCTGTAGACAGCTACCACAAAATGAACTCAATGGTACTTTTGGAGACTTTTGTCTCAAAATACTTTGATTTGGCATTTTTTTAAAAAACTTATTTGTCTTTTGCTTGTATATTATGATTTCTAATTTTGTGTTTTTATTGTTTTATGTATGTGTATCTGTGTTGTGAATGTGTTTCTCATACTTTGTTTGTATATTTTGTTTATTCTTATTTGTTTCTTTATTTTCCTGTTTGCTTTCTAAAGTGAGAAAGAAGGCCGTGGAAGTTGAAAGGATGAGGAAGATCTGGGAGAAGATGAGGGAAGGGAAACTGATCAGAATATACCATATGAAAACATTTTTTTCAATTAAAAGAAATAAAAAACACATATTAAAGTAGCTAAACATAAGCTAAGTTAAATATATCAAACATTTCCTACCTCCTTAGAAATAACAAATGGGCTGACTTCTCCTTCAATGTCTTGATGCTGGTCAGAAACTGGGGTTAGTTTGGCAGTCTGAACAGTTTCACAAAGCACTGATTGGCAATATATGTGTTTATAAAAATTAAACAGATGTGTTGAAGTCAATAAACATGACAACCATAGGCAGAACAGTGGTCATAAACCACATGAATGGGCTGGAGAGATAGTTCAGAGGTTATGAACACTTGTGGCTCCTTCAGAGGTCCCAGCACCCACATGGTAACTCAGAACAGTTTGCGACTCCAGTTCCAGCGACCTGGGAAACTTTCTTTTTCTTTTTGGGGATGTTTGTGTTAAGACAGAACCCTGTGAAATAGTGTGATGCCCAGAGACTGTGGAACAGTCTGAGACTGCTTCCAGGTATATGTCTATCTTTTAAAGTGACCCAAGTGACTATAGTGTGCAACCACTGGCCCCAGAAGCAATATGGAGACCAGGATGGAGAGGAGTCAATGGCAAGGCCTCCTATCGAACTAATATTGCCTTTTGTAGATTGTCATACTAGTCAAACAGTGTGGTAGGCAGTCCTTCACACTTGTTTCTTTCACTTAACATAGAAGTAGCTGTATATATTGACATTGTTTTTTCTATTAATTAGCAGCCTCCCATAGTATGGCAAAATCAAAATTTGCTACTTTATCTACCAGCTGGTAAACATCTGGACTGCTTCCAGCTCTTATGTGTTTTGAATATACAATTACCAACATTTGCACACCGGTCTTTGTATAGGCCTGCTTTCATTTCTCTTAAGTAACTACAAGGAATGCCGAGGAGTTTTTCATACAGAGGCTGAGTGTCTGCTTAACACTATAAATCTCTACCATAGCATTTTCCAGTGTGCCTGTACTATTTTGTATTCTTATAAACGAAGTATAAAATGTCCACCTGCTTGACTTCATTGGAACTATATACAGGCTAATTAAAAGGTTCTCTTGAACTACTTTATTTTTCAATATGGTACAACAATTGCATAGTCTTATTTTAAAATGTATTATTATTATGTGTGTATAGGTATTTTGCTAGCATGTATGTCTGTGCACCATATTAGCATGTACTGTTCATGGAAGTCAGAAGAGGGCATTGGATCCCTGGGAACTGGAATTGCAGATGGCTGTGACTGAACCACTATGTGGGTTCTGGAAATTGAACCCAGGTCCTCTAGAAGAGAAGTCAGTACTCTTAACTGCTCTTAACTCTAGAGAGATGGGCCATCTCTCTAACCCCCAGAACTACTTTTTTGATTTTAGACATGAGATTAAATTTAATCTGTTAAAATTAATCTGTTAAAATCTGTATGTACATGGGTGTCGTATACATAATTGTGATCACAGCACCCAGGAGACTGAGGTAGGAGGATTACAAGTTTCTGGCCCCTATACAGAAAGACTTTGCATCACAAAGCAGAAACGGGCTGTCAACAACAGTTAAGAGTGCTTGTGACTTAATCGTGAGAACTGAATTAGGACCCAGTACCCATCCATGTTGGGTGTCTCACAATTAACTCCAACTCCAGTTCCAAGGGATCCAACTCCCTCTTCTTGTCTCTACAGGCACCCATACACACATGTATACAAATACTTTTATACACATAAACACTTAAAATTTTGTTGTTGTTATTTTTCTGCAAGACAGTGTTTCCTTATTATAGCTCTGGCTGTCTTGGAACTCACTGTGTCAGTGGGGCTGGCCTTGAACTCACAGAGATCCACCTGCCTTTTCCTCTCAAATACTGAGATTAAATGTGTATACTACATTTATCCATCTACTGTGGGAAAATGGTTTTGTACACTGTAAAGATTTGTCATTAGTATTAGGTTAATAAAATGCTGATTGGCCAGTAGCCAGGCAGAAATTATAGACAGGGCAACCAGACAAGAAGAATTCTGGGAAGAGAAAAGTTAGTCAGTCACCAGCCAGACACAGAGGAAGTAAGATGAGAATGCCTTACTGAGAAAAGGTACCAAGCTACATGGCTAAACATAGACAGCCTGAGCTAACAGGCCAAACAGTTTATAATTAATACTAGTCTCTGCATGTTTCTTTGGAACTGAATGGCTGCAGGACCAGGTGGAACATAAATTTCTGTCTCCACCTGTCTAAATAAGTTTTAAATAAACAGAAACAAATCAAAATTAAAATCTATGTAAATATTTTAAGAACAATATATATATTTCCTACATATTATCATAAGTTTTAAGTTAATAACCACCTGATAATTGTCTTTTTAATGATTTTTTTCCTTTCATTGTATTCTTACCTTAGCTGCTCAATTTTCTCTGAAGTAAGAGGACCCTTCCCAAAAACTTGGTCTATCTCCTTATAGAGCTTCTTCTGAACATCCCCAGAAGTTGTCAGAAAATAGATTGCCCAGGTACACACTATGTAAAAGTTATATTAGTATAAATGAAAGTAGCTTCTGAGTAATTTTTGGTATAAAATAAGAAAAAAAGCCAATGGTTTAGTTTGTAAATTTTCTTTCTTCCTATTTTTCCTGGTAGATGTACATAAATATTACCAAAAATAAAAACATAATTCTCCACAGGATTTGAGTTTCTTTGACTGGAGCATGAACACATAGAAGACGAGAAAGCGTGTGCACTATCACGGCATCAACCTCCTGAAGTCTGGCACGTAACTCAGATATTTGCATCCCCCTACCTGAGGTCAGTGAGAATAAACACCTGAGAGAGGACTGAATGTTAGAGATTATGATGGATGTCTGTTTCAATCTCATGAAATAAAGACCTGACTTAATCATCCTGTTGATTCAGAAGCACTAATGAAATGATTCCTACAAATCAAATTAGTGGGAGATTTGCTCATCTGACTTTTTTTTTTAGACTTTTAATAATTATTGCTCAGGCTATTGGCTCTGCTAAAACATCTGAAAGTTTATTGATTTTGCAACCTAACATCCAGAGATTCAGATTCTATAGGTTGGGAGTAAGGTCCACCCACCTGTACTATTTTAAAAACATTAATCATATTTATCTACTGTGTGTGCATATTTATGTATGTACACATGTGTGCATATGTAAGAGTTAACATGTCTGTGGGGTTCAGAACTTGTAGGAGTTGTTTTCTCCTTCCACCATGTGGCTTCCTGGTTCTAAATTCAGGTCATCAGATTGGTGACTGACACCTTTGCCTTCTGAGCCATCCCCCTGGCCCTCATCTGAACTTTTAATATGCATTCTGACAGACACTGGCTCATGGCTCATTTTTGGTTTCTTAAGGTTTATGGATTATTTTCTGTTTTATTGATTTTATTTAACTCTACATTTTTCTCTGCTCCTTTCCCTGCCTCTCCCTTCCCCTTCAACCTTCTCCCAAGGTCCCCATGATCCCAATTTGCTCAGGAGATCTTGTCTTTTTTTACTTCCCATGTAGATTAGATCCATGTATGTCTCTCTTAGAGTCCTCTTTGTTGTTTAGGTTCTTGGGGATTGTGATTTGTGGGTTGGTTTTCTTTGCTTTATGTTTAAAAACCACTTATGAATGAGTACATGTGATAACTGTCTTTCTGTGTCTGGGTTACCTCACTCAAAATAATGTTTTCTAGCTCCATCCATTTTCCTGCAAATTTCAAAATGTCATTATTTTTCTCTGCTGTGTAGTATTCCATTTTGTAAATGTTCCATATTTTCCTTATCCATTCTTTGGTCAAGAAGCCTTTAGGTTGTTTCCAGGTTCTGGCTATGCCAAACAAAGCTGTTATGAACAAGGTTGAGCACATGTCCTCATGGCATGATTGAACATCCTTTGGATATATACCCAAAGTAGTATTGCTGGATCTTGAGGAAGGTTGTTTCCTAATTTTCTGAGAAATCACCAAACTAACATCCAAAGGGGTTGTACCAGCTTGCATTCCCACCAGCAATGCAGAAGTGTTCCCTTTTCCCCACAACCTCTCCAGCATAAGTTGTCTTCAGTGTTTTTGATCTTGGTTATTCTTACAGGTGTAAGATGGAATCTCAGAGTTGTTTTGATTTGCATTTCTCTGATGACTAAGGACGTTGAACATTTCCTTAAGTGTCTTACAACCATTTTAGATTCCTCTGTTGAGAGTTCTCTGTTTAGATCTGTACTCCATTTTATTAATTGGATTATGTGTTCTTTTGATGACCAATTTCTTGAGTTCTTTGTATATTTTGGAGATCAGACTTCTGTCTGATGTGGGGTTAGTGAAGATCATTTTCCATTCATTTTCACATGGTTAATCAAACCCCGAGGATGTCTTAAGCAGCAGTACCAAGAATAGTACCCTTCTCTGTTTCCCATGCCCTGTAATGTGTATGGAGTACTGTTTACCTCTCTTTATCAATTTTCTTTTTTTCCAGACTTAGGACTGACTCAAAATTAAATTCTCATTATTCCTATTATTATTATTACTTCTGTTGTTGCTACTGCTACTATTGCAGTGTGGTGGATCAAAGCAATGCCTTGTGTGTGCAAGACAAGTGTTGTAATACTGAACTACACTCACAAAACCCAAAGTTAACTTTTTAAAAATGTATGCCTGATTCATTTATTGCCTCTAAAAATCAATAGCCACCTGCTAACTCAATTATTCAAGAGTAACTGGCTGGCTATGTCCTTAACTTCCCCTACACTTCCTGGCTGTCCTGGAACTTTTCTGTAGACCAGGCTGGCCTCAAACTCCCAGAGATCTGCCTGCCTTTGCTTCTTGAATGCAGGGACTTGTAGAAGGAGCAGCAGGCCACTTCCCACCGCTCGCCCAGCTAGCTTTACTGGCTATAATTACACGGAAACTGTATTCTTTTAAATATTGCCTGGCCCATTATCTCTAGAGAGTTAGTTACTGGCTAACTCTCACATCTTGATTAACCCATTTCTAATAATCTGTGTAGCACCACGAGGTGGTGGCTTACCGGGAAAGATTCAGCATGTCTGACCTGGTGGCTGGCTCCATGGCATCTGCCTCATTGCCCTCTTCCCAGCATTCTGTTCTGTTTACTCCGCCTACCTAATTTTCTGTCCTATCAAAGGGCCAAGGCAGTCTCTTTATTAACCAATGAAAATAACACATAGACAGAAGGTCCACCTACATCAGGGACTAAAGGAATGTGTTGCCACTTTATATAGCTTGGCCCACTATGGCTTTTGGGTGAACCACAACATTTTATTTCACAAAAGATATGTAAACATATGCAATTTACAATATGTATTAAAATATTCAGTACAAGTTTACAATATATATCTATATACTGCTAGCAAGAATTTGCATACAGTAGTCATCCATATGTCCTGCTTGACTTCATCATCAATTAAAACTAGTAAAGCATTATAAATACATCTTTTAAAAACTCACAACATATATGCAAAGAAATAAATAGCAATGTTCTTTATAAACTCTCCCTAAAAACTGAAAATGAGATTCAACTCTTAATTCTGTCTTTGAGATAACCAATTTGTGGTGGCCACAGAATAATAAACTATGTTTTGTTTTGTTTCTGTTTCTGAGACTGAGTCTGTGTGGCCCTGGAATTTACAAATATGCCACTATGCCCAGGTTAACTCCATTTTAAAAAAAGCTTTAGCAAAGGTAAATTTTAATATAATATAGATTTAAAGCAGATAAGCATTAAAAGAAGCCTGATGGGCTGTGAGACGACTCGAGGTGGTTTACTCACTGCAAACCGAACAACGTGGGTCCAACCCTGGGACCTAGGTCAGGTGAACTCACACTGCGTGCTCAAACAATGGCATGTGCCCACTGCCACCACGACAGATAAATATATGTAAGAAAATACTTAAATAATAAAATTTCCATAATACTTTTTAAAATAATTGATATCCTTGACACATCTGCATAAAGTTCATTTAGTCTATAGCATCTAGACACATCTACATGTTGACAAAGAGAAATGTGTGGATGTTTACATCAGCAGCCTTTATCATTTTAAAAATTCGTCCTTGAAATGAATATAAGTGAAGTCCTTCAAGGGAACATAAATTTTTTACATTTTAAACTGACACCTGAATACTTCCTGGAAGCATTTTATATTATGCCTTTTTATGTTTATAAACATTTTTATAATACTGTATCAATATAAACCTACAAACCAGTGAAGGTCACACATCTTAGAATTATAAATAGAAATTATCTTCAATTCCAAGAAGAGAGTCCTTTCAAAGCACCATCACTGTAGACTCTGCACTCTTTCTGAGTCCTTATTAACAGCAGAGCAGCCTACAGTTAATGAAAAGCAGCCACAGAGGGTTGTGACTCAGTAGGGGACTGTCTATCTAGTGTGGACAAGGAAGAACTTGGGCTCAACCTGTAGCACCAGAGGGAAGGGAACAGGAAAAGAAATGGAGAAGCTCTCACTCAGCAGGAAAGGTATCGACAGCATTTCATTTCACAGGTGCTAACTAGAATTCACAGCCCCTAAAATGTGCCAAGCAATTCATGGCAGTTTTCAAAGGTGAAATTGAACACGTGTGTGTGGTGGGGGGAGGCACCCATGTGAAGTAAGCTTTTTAAACAAGATCAAAGTAGCAAGGAAGGGAAACTTCAGAGGGCTCTTGCAGTGTGTCTCTCTTTAGAAGAGTTTTTTGCCAGTGTATGCTCTGTAACCCATCTGAGAGAGAAGTCAACTTATACTTACACTTTGCAGTTATTATGCAACCAGCCAGATAAAATATCATACTGTCTTCTAGGATTTACAAGTCAAAACTAAGTTTAGAAAGTATGAAATATAAGGTGGTCTTTACTAGGTCCTACTAAAACAACATAGAGTATAAAATTAAGCTCAACAAAAAGTGTGTGAGGAATATATTATTTCTTTATTAGGTCTTCAAAAAAAATCCCTGTAATGTGAGAACCAATATAAATAACGGGCTGTGGGCTGGAGAGAGTACTGAGCAGTTAAGAGGACTTAGGTTTTGTTTCCAGCAAACACCAAACACAATGGGTGACTCCCAACCACCTGTAACTTCAGTTTCAGTGAATCTGACACCATCTTCTGGCCTCTGAGGGATCCTGGACACACAGGGTACATAACCTCACCCAGTCTCACATATTACATGTTAAAGAACCAATAAAAATCTCTAACTACTGGACTGCCTATTTTTTTACCTTATTTTTATCATTTTTAGCTAAATTTGTTCCTTGCTATCAGACTATGCAATGTATTCTGTTTACTCACACCCCGCACCCTCCCCTATCAACCCTCTTATGGGTGGATCCTACCTTGTATTGTTTTTTGTTTTTTAAAATGGGGTCTTATTATATAGGCTGGCCTAGAACTCAGAAGTGACCTGCCTTTGCCTGCTAAGCGCTCCCACTCCAGGATGTACAGCCTTTTTGATCAATAGACATTTATTTCTTAGTAATCTTACTGGCTCACTACAGGCAAACCTTTTCAGTCCAATTTTTATGGCATGGCCTGGTGCAACAACATTGTCTTGGGCATAGGGAAGAAGTGTCTGCTATTGTCCTCAGAACTGATCAATTTCCGCACAAACTCACATCCAGAACTTCCTTCTGCCTATCAGAGATTGTTTATGCCATGTTAGGACATCCTATAGGATGCTACTGTTGACTCTTGCCTGACAACACCAAAAACAGAGCATTATGCTGTAAACAAACAAGCACTGAATGTGGCCATTCGGGCAGGAAGGCTGTCCATCGAGGCTCACACACACACTTCTTCTCTGTCTACAGATCATTTGGGCTTGATGTTTGCTTAGCCTAAGTTAAATGCTTGATAGTGGCTTTAGATGGTGAACTAGTGGGGTATTGACGACTTATGATAAACAAAAGAGACATCCAACATCTTGGAGGTCATTTGGACTGAAAGAAAAGCTCTATGCATATGTAACCTTCTCATAACACTTTCATCACCTGTGGCTCATTAAGGTTTCCTTGTATTAAGGAGTCAATGAAGATAGGTTGACTGAAGCTCCTTCCTTTTCGTTTCTGTATAATTTCCTTTAAAATAGATTCCAACTGCATGAGGGCTTAAAATAGAAAATTTGAAAAAAAATTAAGAATATAAGTATTGGTGGAGATTAAACTTCCTAAAAGATATTCTGTTCAGGCTGGGCAGTGGAATTAAATGCCTTTAATTCCAGCACTTGGGAGGTAGAGGCAGGCAGATCTCTTTATGAGTTCGAGGCTAGCCTGGTCTACAGAGCGAGTTCCAAGACAGTCAGGGAAAAACAGAAAAACCATGTCTCGAAAAAAAAAAATCTGTTCAAAGTTACCATGTGTGGAACAAAACCTATGAAGTCAGTAACCAATAGTTTTAAAAGCAAATTTGTATCTAAATTCATATATATTTTTCTTCCTTTCTTGTTAAATTTCAGTTACATATTAAAAAGTACATAAAATACCTACATGCAATTCAAGAAGTAATTGACTTTAAAGAAACATATAAATTATTATCATCCAGGTGAAAACGTAAAACAATTCTAACACCACACAGGCTTCCAAACACACAAGTTTCTCCATTAATCCTTCCTTCTAAATTTTCTTAACTCCATTGCTTCTCTCAAGCAAGTTTCACTCACTGAGAATTAGAGACAGATAGGACAGAATCAGAAAGATAAATTCCGAAACCTAAAGGACACAAATAACTGATAAACAATGACCACTAAAGCTATCTACAATTTGCTTTATTCCTCATCTTAGCTGACTGACTGGTGACATCAGAAATCACTGCAGGGAGCACTGCTTCCAATGGCTCCCAAGACCACACTCCATGAACTCTCCTGCTGTCCATCTCATCTCAGCTCCCTCTGGCTCTTGAATGTTTATTTCTCTTTTTTTACTTTTTTCTTTTTTGGTTTGTCTGTTTGTTGATAGGGCCTCATTATTTGGCCTGGGCTATTCTGGAACTCACTATGAAAGGGCTTTTTAAAATAAATATATATATATATATATATATATATATATATATATATATATATATATATATTAAAATTTTCCACCTCCTCCCCACTTCCCTTTTCCCTCTCTCTCCTCACCCCCCCTCTAGTCCTAAAAGCAGTCAGGGTTCCCTACCCTGTGGGAAGTCCAAGGTCCTGCCCCCCTTTATTCAGGTCTATAAAGGTTAACATCCAAACAAACCAGGCTCCCACAAAGTCAGTCCATGCAGTAGAATCAAAACCCAGTGCCATTGTCCTTGGCTTCTCAGTCAGCCTTCATTGCCAGCCACATTCAGAGGGTCCAGATTGATCACATGCTCAATCACTCCCAGTCCAGCTGGCCTTGGTGATCTCCCATTAGATCAATACCACCGTCTCAGTGGGTGGACGCACCCCTCGCGGTCCTGACTTCTTTGCTCATGTTCTACCTTCTTCTGCTCCTCATAAGGACCTTGGGAGCTCAGTCCAGTGCTCCAATGTGGGTCTCTGTCTCTATCTCCATCCATTGCCAGATGAAGGTTCTGTGGTTATATGCAAGATATTCATCGGTGTGGCTATGGGACAAGGCCAGTTCAGGCACCCTCTCCTCTGCTGCCCAAGGGACAATCTGGGGACCTCTCTTTGGACCTGGGAACCCCTATAGAGTCAAGTCTCTTGCAAACCCTAAAATGGCTCCCTTAATTAAGATATTTACTTCCCTGCTCCCATATCCACTCATCCTCCATCCCACCCATCCCATTCCCCCAAGCTCTCCTGAATCCTCCACTTCTCCCTTCTCTCTACCCATCTCCCTTTACATCTACCCTCCACCACCCCATGCACCCAACTTTTGCCTGGCAATTTTGTCTACTTACAATATTCAGGAGGATAACTATATGATTTTCTTCAGGTTCACCTTCTTATTAGTTTCTCTAGGATCATGAATTATAGGCTCAATGTCCTTTAATTATGGCTAGAATCCACTTATGAGTGAGTACATACCATATTCCTCTTTTTGGGTCTGGGTTACCTCGCTCAGTAAAGTGTTTTCTATTTCCATCCATTTGCCTGCAAAATTCAAGATGTCATTGTTTTTTTACCGCTGAGTAAAACTCTAATGTGTATATATTCCATACCTTCATTAACCATTCTTCTATTGAGGGGTACCTAGGTTGTTTCCAGGTTCTGGCTATTACAAATAGTGCTGCTATGAACATAGTTGAACAAATGCTTTTGTAGTATGATAGGGCATCTCTTGGGTATATTCCCAAGAGTGGAATTGCTGGGTCCTGAGGTAGGTTGACTCCCAATTTCCTGAGAAACTGAAGGGTCTTGTTTTGAACCTCCCTTTTAATCTGCATTTGCTGCCTTGGTGATCTCTGGTCTCAAGATTTTAAAACTACATAACAAATACTTTCAAAATTTCACTTCTAGTCAGGACCTCTTTCCTCCAATAAATTTGCATAAATTTAACTGCAAACTCAACATTCCACCTAGGTACCCAAAGCATTTTACACGTAGCTTCCAACATACCAAACTCCTGATCACTCTGCAAAACCATATCTTCCTAAGGTTCACCATCTTGTCTTCTACCCTCTCGCTCCATATTTAACTCATTAGCCAGTGTTGACAGTTCTGTCTTCAGAGCACAGAATTTTCTGTTGCTCCCATATTTCTGTCCCTCATTACCATCTGGTCCAAGCTTTAGCCTCTTTCTAGCCTGCTTCATTGCAAAAGCACCTGAATTACTCCTTCTGCCTCTGTTCCCTGGCCTCATCCACATCTCTCACCTGTAATTTGCATCACTGTACCATATTAGCTTCAGACACACTGGGAGTAGTCAGCCCTCTGAGACTCTGAGTCATAGTCTCTCAGCCGAACTTCCCTTGAACATCCAGGCACCCCATGGTCTTATAATTGTTGATCAACAATAATCTCAAGTGGTGACCCCCATCAGAATAATCTCCAAGGATGCCTCTCCGCCCCACACTCTCTAGCTTTCCAGTCTTTTCGCCACAGCAATTTTCACACTATAAATTTACTAATTTAGGTCATTTCTAGTTTCTTCCGACTAGAATGAGGTACAAGAATTCTTCTTATTTATTAATATCTCCCAGAACTGAACACATAACAAGACAGTATAAATCTTGACCAAATAATGATAAGACTTGAATAACTGACCACACATTAGTGATGGAAAGGAGGATTTGCTGATAGTATACTGCAGTACTTCCCACACTACAGCACACTGGAATCATCCGGGAGGCATTTTGTAAAAGTAGTAAAACACAAATCACACCTCACAGCAATCGAATCTAAGTGTTTGGAGGTAGAAACCAGGTTTCAATATTAAAACAAAATAGCACAAATTGTTGTGGTGTAATGAAGCTTGGGAATTACTGTGACTATTTCTGAAATTTAGTTTTTACAAAGGGGAATTAATCAAATGATGAGAATGGCAATGAATACTATCATATGAAATGTATCAAATAGGTCATAATCTTTAAGAGAAGCTTATGAAGCAATACCATTATATATGGAAAATAATCTGTTGCTCTCATGAAGCCTTTTCTTCTTCTTTGGGGAGGTGGGTTTCTAACTCCTGGATTCAAAGTATGCTTCCGCATACCAAGTAGCTGGAACCACACATGTGCACAACTGTGCAGGATCTTTGTTTTAATTACCCTGCCTGGCTCCAAGAAAAGAAAATAAAGCAGGTCATAGTAAACATATTAATAGATTATTGGCATGAGCATGGACGGCTCAGTAAAGTGTGTTCTGCACAGACATGAGGACCTACATTCATATCCCCACTGGGACTCGCTGCTCAGCTGGTCTTGCCTAGTCAGTGAGCTTTAGGTTTAACTAGAGTCTCAAAACTTACACTCAAGAGTGACAGAGGATGACGTCAGACATCCAGCTCTAGTCTGCAAGAGCACTCGTGCTGTCTGGCTGGCCCACCGTTCATTTTGATGGTCTGGCACCTTATTTTTTGAGATAAGGTCTTTCACTGGACCTAGAGGTTGGCATTTCAGTTAGGTTGTCTCTGTTCTCTCAAGTGTTGGAGTTATGGGTGTGTGCCACCACACCCAGGTTCCGTACAGGTGCTGAATCTGAACTCAAGTCCTTGTGCCAGCACATTACCAACCAAGCCACCCCCAGTACTACAAAATATGACTTTTCTATGTGAATTTTATTTTTTATTTTATAAATGTCATTGATGTCTATTTTTTATTTCTGTGTGTACACACATGTGTGAGGGCATGCAGGTGCCCACAGAGATAAGAAGCAGCTACCGGATCCCTGGGAGCTGGAATTACAGGTGTTTGTGTTCTCCCCAATGTGGATAAGGAAGTGAACTCAACTGCTAAGCCATCTTTCCAGCCCCTGTATGTAAATTTTATAAACCACTGTCAGACAATTTAAAAAATATTATAAAATTTCACTCAGTTATAATGACAGTATTTATTTTTTATTTTGGGAGACTGGAGAGAGGGCTCAGCAGTTGAGAGCACTTGAAAACCCAGGTTCAGTTCTTAGCACCCGCATAGCAGCTCATAAATGCCTGTAACTCTTGTTCCAGAGGATTCAACACCTCTTCTGGCCTCCTAGGACACTGTACACACATTGTGCAAATATGAACATGCAGGCAAAAAGTCATTCATAGGTGGGCTCATGCATTTAACCCCAGCACTTGGGAAGCAGAGGCAGGCAGATCTCTGTGAGTTCAAGACCAGCCTGGTCTACAGAGTGAGCTCCAGGACAGCCAGGACTCAAAAAAGAAGAAGAAAAAGAAAAAGAAGAAGGAGAAGGAGAAGAAGAAGAAGAAGAAGAAGAAGAAGAAGAAGAAGAAGAAGAAGAAGAAGAAGAAGAGAGAAAGGAAAAGAAAAAATAAGCAAAAGAAAAAAGCTCATTCATATAAAATTATTGAAAATTTTAAACCAAAGTTACAGAATTTTAAAATTGTGATACATTTTCACAAATGTCTATAGAATATTTAATCATTTTGACATTATTTCCTTAGCAGTTTCTCTAATACTGGATATTTAGTTTGGTTTTTGGTTCCTACTTACAGGAACAGTATTGCCAATAATAAAGGTTAGACACCACGCTCAGTGGTAGACCCCTGCCTTGCGCCCTCAGCACCACACACACATATGGGCTGGAGGTGGCTCAGCAGTCGAGAGCATCAACAGCTCTCTCAGAGAACTTGAGTTTGATTCCCAGCACACACTTGAAGGTTCACAATTGTCTGTAATTACAGTTCCAGAATATCTGACCCCTCTTCTGGCCTCTGTGGGCACCAGGCATGCAAGCGGTGCACAGCTGCACATGTAAGCAAAAAAACTCATACACAACAAATAAAATAAAATTTAAAAAACCATAAATATTTTCTTCTTTTAGAAAATTTTACCAGTGTTTATTATTCATAATACATACTGTTGAATGGCTTTCTAGTATCCCTGTACACTTTCCACAAGCCATGCACTGAGGGCTCACTGTGCAGTGAGGGTCAGCTTCTACTTACTGCTTTTTCTATCTTTCATTGAAAAACTATCCCTGAGTGAAATGTAGAAGGAAAAAGCATAGAGGAAAAAAAAAAACACCATTAATCTCACTATTCAAAGATAAAAGTACTAAAATCAGGGGCGTTATCTTTTAAACCTATTAAAATCTGAGGGTGAGACCTGGAAATCTGTTTGGTTTTTTGTTTTGTTTTTTCCTGAGACAGGGTTTCTCTATGTAGTTTTGGAGCCTGTCCTGGAACTCACTCTGTAGCCCATGCTGAGTGCTGGGATTAAAGGCGTGCGCCACCACTACCCAGCTGAGACCCGGGGATCTGGATCAGCATTAGGATAACTGCCTACCATGCAGTACCCAAAAACTAGTTAATTAAGAGAGGCTAAACTTACTGTCTTGATACTGTTTTCTTCTGAGTGGCATTTTTATTAAGTGACCCATCTAAAAAGACTTTTCCAATATCAGACCAAACCTAAAAACAGGAAACATGTACGTACTATTGTGCATAGATCTCCCCACAGTGCTGAGCGACAGAAATTGTTGAGTATTGCAGTCCTTCCTCACCGGCAGACCTGAGCATCTGAGCTCTTCCTTTTCATCCGGCTGTCCGATCATGTGACCCACAGTTCCTGAGAACGGGGCTCAGACAGTTTGTTAATGATTTCAATCAAGGCACTTTCAAACTAATTTCAGCTGGCATATGAAAAGTTTCTTTTCTTTCTTCTGTTTTGTTTCTTGAGAAGGAGTTTTTCTGTGTAGTCCTGATTATCCTGGAACTTGCTTTGTAGACCAGGCTGGCCTCAAACTCACAGAGATCCTCCTGCTTCTGCCTCCCGAGTGCTGGGATTAAAGACACGTGCTACCACTGAAAAGTTTTACACAGGGTAGAGGACGTAGCTTGGGTAGGGCAGCGCTTGTTTGGCTAGCATCCAACAAGCTCTGTACTGGATCCCTGGCACCAACTACACCTTAGTATGATGGCCCACGCCTCTAATCCCAGCACTTAGAAGTTCAAGGTCATCCTTGGCTACATAGAAACCAGCCTGGGTTATATGACACCTTTGCCATATGTGCCCCACACCCTCCAAACCCAGGCCAAAACCAAGGAGAAGAGGAGAACAAAGGGGAAACAGAGACTGAAAAGGACTTGGCAGCAGAAAGAGTCCTCAGGTTTTTTACTGTATATATGTAATCCCCTAAGATTCAAATATGAGGGAAAGAAATAAATAACAAGCAATTATCATTTTTTATTTCACTTGAGATGTTGATGAATATATACTAAGCCAAGGAAATGTTAAAATTTAGTCTAAGATTTAAAGAAAATAAACAGAAAAATAGCTTCTAATCTTTCAAAGCTGGATCATTATACAAGAAACAAATCTTTAACTTAGTAACAATTCAAAAACTGTGAAAAAAAGTAATAGAAAACCACACTAATGAATGAATAAATATTTATAAAATAACAGAGTTTAATCAAGTGTTTCTAATACTCACCTTAAAATTATTGCAAGCCAAGTAAGCCAGGAGTGGCACATGCCTTTAATTACAGCACTCAGGAGGCAAGGAGGTGGAGGCAGGAGAATTTCTGAGTTTGAGGTCAGCCTAGTTTACGTAGAGAGTTCCAGGACAGCCAGGGATACACAGAGAGACGCTATCTCAAAAAACAAAAACTCACAAAAATTATTAATGTGTACATTTCAGAACATTTCAACATAAGATTGGAGATGGTTCAGTTGCCTTAGTATGAGGAGATGAACCTGATTCCCAGAATCCACACAAAAACGTGGAGGACTGGAGCAAAGACCCCATAGTTAAGAGTGCTCACTACAGTGTGACAAGCAAAACCCCTCTAACTCTAACACCCCCTTCTAAGCTCCACACATGTACAGATGCACCACATGCAAAATCATGTGCATACACTAATGATATAAATAAATAAAACAAGAAAATAAAATAAATACTTTAAGTATGTGTACTGGCTAGTTTTATGTCAACTTGACACATTACAGTCATCAGAGAGGAGGGAACCTCAACTGAGAAAATGTCTCCATAAGATCCAGCTGTAAGGCATTTTCTTAATCAGTAATTAATGTGGAGGGCCCAGTCCATTATGGGTGGCACCACCCTGGGCTGGTGGCCCTGGGTTCCTTAAGAAAGCGGGCTGAGGAAGTCATGAGGAGCAAGCCAGTACGCAGTACCTCTCCATGACCTCTGCATCAGTTTCTGCCTCGAGAATCCTGCCCTGACTTCCCTCAGCAATGGACTACATGTTGCAGTGTAAGCTGAATAAACCCTTTCCTCCCCAACTTGCTTTTGGTAGTGGTGTTTAGTCACAGCAACAGTAGCCCTAACTAAGACAGTGGGCTTGGGAATGCCCAACTGTAACTGTAGCACTGGCAAAGTAGACACAGGAGAATCCCTTGTTAGGCAGACTGATGAGTTTCAGAAAAATGAAAAGACCCTATCAAAGGACATGGATGACAATCCTAAGGATGACATCTGAAGTTGTCTTCTGATCTTCCAACACACACACACACACACGCACACATACACAGGCATATGCACCTGCCAACACACATGTAATATTAAATAGTGACATGGTAGTAGCCTTCAGCTCCTGGTGACTTTGTTTAGAACACATTGCTTTAACTATTAAACTGGGTGTGGTGGGCATATAACTTTAATACCCAGCACTTGGGAGGCAGAGGCCAGCAGATCAGATCTCTGTGAGCTCGAGGCCAGCCTGTCCTCGAGTGAGTTCCAGGACAGCCAGGGCTGCATAGGGAAACCCTGTCTCAATAGAAAGGAAGAGAGAGAGAGAAACAGAGAGAGAGAGAGAGAGAGAGAGAGAGACAGAGAGAGAGAGAGAAGGAGAGAGAGGAAAAAAACTATTTGTGGACTTAAATAATGCAAGGAATGGTTGCTCAAATCTGAGAAACAGTGGAGTTTATGACCTAAATATGATTTCAAAAAAAAGAAGTTAATCTAATGTTCATGTTGAAAACAACTTAAAAACTCCACATATGAGTATAAGAAAGACAAAGTTACTCAGTTTAGACTGAATTAACCTTGCTCCTAATCATGTTCTCCTCATTAAGGTCTTCATGGTGCACTGATTGTGTTGAGTATCTTTCTATGTAGGGCACAATCTAGTTTTATTAAATATAGCTTTTCTCTTTGTTCTAGAATTTGATAGCACTTTTATAACATACTGGCTAAGTATTAAATTTTTTTATTTAATCATAGACTTTTTATATTTCAAAACGTGTTTGCCTAATAAGAAAACATCTTCACATAATACAAAAAAAGCCCCACTTATCACCCCTTCCACTGTTCTTTTTGGGTCAAAACAAAGATGCTTCCATATTGAGAGGCACACAGCTGGGCAGACGATTCAGTTGGTAAAATGCCTGTTGTGACACACACCTACAACCCTATGGTGGAGGTGATGATCAGACTCCTGAAGCTCACTGACCACAGAGCTCAGGGCTCAGGAAGAGAAACTACCTCAAAAGTAAGATGGGATAGATAAGAGGAAGATATTTAATGTTAATCTTGGGTCAGGATATACATGAGCTTGTGTGTACAAACAACACATACATACACACATACATGCACATACACACCTTCTTGAGAGATAAAAGTCAGCATTCAACTATGCAATCTGATGAAACAATCATCTTAAATGTTGCCTTTGACTCACTGTGCCATGATTTTTTGGAAGCGGATGATTTCCTGTTCATCTTCAAATGTACTACCCAGTACCAACTGTGTGACAGACTTCAAAGTAAAACCAAGCATCTGCTGGCTCAGGGGTACATGCTGGTTCTCTGGGTAGGACAGCCATTTATCTAATACTTTCTCTCTCTCTAAACCTTAAGAGGGAGTTGGTAAGATGGCACATGCCATCTACACAACTGTGTAGCCAAATTAAACATTCAGGTGTCTCAGGTGTATCTCAACCTGTGATTACATCTTCAGGGTTTTGGCCTTAACTTCAGCAAAAGAAAGGATTAATTTCTAAAACAAGACAGAATGACCACAACAATAAACACAGAAAATTTAAGCTAAAAACTCAAGGTGGAAAAATCTTAAGCCTAACGGACATTAGGCAGAACAAAATAGTAATACCTGATTTCAGACAGTAGAGATTTCCTGAAGTACCTGTGACTCAACAAAAAACATGAAGATGGGAAAGTGCTGGACATTGCTCTAAAGAGAGGATCCTCTCACAGCCTTTGCCATTTTTCCTCTTAACATATGTTTATCAAATCCTCTGTGAAATAAAAACAGTATGTACTAAAAGACTGCAAACTGTAGAGGGAAAAAAAACCAAGAAAAATAAAAAACCAAAACCAAACCAAAAACCCACCTTGATTTTTACCTCTGATTGTGACCCTGCAAAGCAAAGTCACTCCCAGTAGTTTGTCTAACCTAAAGTTCAGAAGCTCCACAGTTAAGCTGGGACAACACCTCCTCCCTTGCATGGTTGTGAAATGATTAGACTCCTGTCACATGAACCAGTAGAGGCTTTCTGAACTAGTAAATGCAAAGTCTTTAATGTGACACATATTAAAGTTATGTCTCTTTTTCTGTTACCTCTATTCAATTCTATTAAAGTTTAATTCCAGGTTAAGGAGTTACAATTAAGTCTTGTGAGCAAGAGAACAAATATTCAAAATAAAAAGATTTAGCATTTCTTAGGAATATACCTCCTTAAAGGGAAACTTTTGGAATATAAATTTATCTTTGGGAAAATACAAGAAAGTCCTTAAGAATTCCAAAGTGTCAAACTAATCAGTAGAGACATTTCTTACAAGAACTTTGATGTACTACAATGCAACTTTCAAGGTGACAGTGTAGCTGGGTGTTCGGTCACATGCCCAGCATGCACTGGGTCCTGGGTTCAGCATCCAGCACTACAAAACAAACATGAATTCTGTGCCTCCAACAAATCAACCCCCAGACAGCAGTCTTTCTCTAGGAAGATGAAGAGGAGAGTGCTAGAAGCCATTTCTTAGTTTATCGCTGTGCGCTGTGTGGAGAAGTGTGCAGAAATCTCATGCCTTCCCTGTCCAGGTGTGAGTCTGAGTAGCATTCCCCTGGAACTGCCTGGCCCAAGCCCCACCACCACTGACAGTGAATGGAAGCAGAGCCTGTGTGGAGGTTGGTGCTGCAGAGTTGGGAGAATTCACGAGGCGTTCAGAACACATGCTCCTAAGAGGATGCGACTTACTGAATCAGGGTGTCTATTTGTGCATGCCCACAGGTAGACCACATGCTCAGGAAGACCCCAGGAGACACTCAGCTTTCACATCTGGCAAGCATCAACATCTGTACAAGCAGGAAGTAAAAGCTAAGGTTAGATATAAAGAGCTTGGGTAAGTGTTAAAACAGAACTCCCAACATAAAGTCAATCTATAACCACGAAAGAGTTTTCTTCTTTTTCTTCCTTTTCTCCCCTCTCTCTCTTTTTAAGACCGGATTTCTCTGTGTAGCCTGTGTCCAGCTTTCCTCCTTTTCTTACTGGCTCAAGTTTGGTGGGTGAATCAACACCCTGACTGGGCACTAAGCTATGGGAACAGATACTTAAGCAGCTGCATTTGACCAACAACAGACCCCACAAGGATAGTTTAGAAAAGACACTAAATGAGAAACTAATAATTACCACACAGGCAGCAAATGCAAACTCCCAGGCAGGTGGAGAATCTGACATCAAGAGTTGCCCCATATTAATGTAAAGTGTACAGTTTTAAATTAAAAAAATGAGGCACACGTGCGCGTGCACACCCACACCCACACACAAAGTCTGGTAATCCACAGGAAATAAAGACCCGATGGAAACCATCTATGAAGAAGCTCAGGCAGCAGACTAAAGAACAAGCCTTTCTCTTGTGCTCTTTTCTTTGCTTGTCTTGTCCACTTTTGATATGATAGTTTTTGTTTTATCTTACTATAGTTTATTCTGTTATACATTTTTATTATACCTTAGAAGCCTGTTTGTTTTCTAATGAGAGACAGAAAGGGAATGAATCCAGTTGGGAAGGAGGTGGGGAAGAACTGGGAGGAGAAGATGGAGGGGAAACCAAAATCAGGATATATTATGTGAAAAAAATCTATTCTCAATAAAAGGAAAAATTAGGGTTATATATTCCAAAACATGAAAAGAAAGAATAGACTTTTGTATCAATTAGATTAGACAAAGAACAAAAAGAAACTAAGCTAATGAAGTCTCAGTGAACAATGGCTATCAATTAAAGGACATACTTTAAAGAGTACTGCCTAAGAGTTCAAGGCAGAAAAGCACAGGATTAAAAATAAAACTTTATCAGATTGACTCAACAGTAGGCTTGAGCAGACAGACTGGAGTCATCAATGAATGAATGAAGTGAACAAATGAAGTCAGAAGAGGGTGTGAGGTTCCCTGGAACAGGAGTTGCGACCACTTGTGAGTCATGTGGATGCTGGGAATTGAAGAACCTGGGTCTTCTGCTAGAACAAGTGTTCTCACTGACCGAGCCCTTTCTCCAACTCCTTGATGAGATCTTTATTGTGCTTATTTGGCATATATTTATATGCTATGGGTGAAATGTGAGATTTTGTTTAGGCCCATATGAGTCAACAGACTTGAGGACAGACAAATCAAGGGACAAGACAAGCATGAAAAATGGCCCAATAAGTATGACTGACCGAGTCTTGACAAAAAGTTCCAGGAAAGTTCAATGGGATCATCTTTTAAACAACTAAACAGGTATGTATGAAAACTAGACCTCAGTGTAACCAACCGCACAGCACACAAGGATCAGGACACAGGCCTAAAAAAAATGAGAAAGACATTGAGCTTGTAGAGAGGGAAAGGTGCTGAGATTTTAATAAATGCCAACCATGAAAGAGAAATATCAGCAAGTAATAGTTCATTAACGCTGAAAACATTTGCTCTTACAAAGCGAACAGAAAAAGATCTCACAAAACATGTATCTGACAAGGGACTAGCACACACGGTATTTTAGAAATTTTTGGACCAGGTGATAGTGGTACATGCCTTTAATTCCAACACTTGGGAGGCAGAGGCAGGTGGATCTTTGTGAGTCTGAAGCCAGCCTGGTGTAAAGAGAGAGTTCCAGGACATCCAGGGCTACACAGAGAAACACTGTCTCAAAAACAAACACACAAATAAAAACCTCTTAGAACTCAGTAACAAATATGAAATAAAATACAGGCAAAGAATCTCACATTTCACCCAAAGCATATAAATATGTGGCAAATAAGCACAATAAAGATCTCATCAAGGAGTTGGAGAAAGGGCTCAGTCAACGAGGACACTTGTTCTAGCAGAAGACCCAGGTTCTTCAATTCCCAGCACCCACATGGCTCACAAGGGGTCACAACTCCTGTACCAGAGAACCTCACACCCTCATCTGACCTTCTAGGACACCAGACATGCACACAGTGCCCAGGCACAAATGGGAACTAAACACTCATAAGTAAATTTAAAAGGATCTCAACAATAACTCAGGTTATAGAAAGAAGAGGGAAATCAAGTCACTAGATTCAGAAAAACTTCTTCTTGAAATGTTGTGTGTGTGTACACGTGCATCCATGTTAATGATTTTATTCTGCTCTATTATATAGATTTACTATCATTTATTTAGTTAATCTATTGTTGAACATTTAAGGCTCTTTCAATTTCTGCTATGATAAAGTGCTTAAAAGGTAATCTTCTAATCCACCTCTTAATGCATTTAGCTTCTATAAAATGTAAAATAGCTGGATTAAAAGATAATGTGTTTATAAGATTCTCATCAAGTACAAAAATTAAGGAGAAAAAAATAAACAACAAAATAAATAGAACAGTATTCTTCTCTATTCAAGGATGAAAGACTTTGTGTCACATGATTTTACATAATTCATGCACAGATAACTTTAGATAAGTCAAATGACTCACACCTCAAGCTGAGAAAGGGCAGATGTGGCACTACAGTGCAATAGAGAACAAGCCTTTCCTATGGACTATACTGTGTCAGCTGGGCAACCCCATGGAAATACTGGCCAGTCTTTCCTATGGACTATACTGTGTCAACTGGACAACCCCATGGAAATACTGGCCAATCTTTCCTATGGACTATACTGTGTCAACTGGACAACCTCATGGAAATACTGGCCAATCTTTCCTATGGACTATACTGCATTAACTGGACAACCCCATGGAAATACTGGCCAATCTTTCCTATGAACTATACTGCGTTAACTGGACAACCCCATGGAAATACTGGCCAATCTTTCCTATGGACTATACTGTGTTAACTGGACAACCCCATGGAAATACTGGCCAATCTTTCCTATGGACTATACTGTGTCAACTGGACAACCCTGTAGAGAGCTGCGTGATGCCACGCCTTAAAGGTGGCGCTGGTTTCCGCCTTCCACCTTCCCAACGGTGAGTGCTCTCAGGTGTGAACAACTCCATATATGGCTAACGCTATCTGGCTTGCTTCCACGTTGCTGGACCTATCTGCATTACCCACGTGGCTTGCTGGGGTTGGCTACCCAGAGGTTATTTAAGCTGTGGGTTGGCTCTGCCCAGGGCGAGAGGTGCGAGAGGTGCGAGAGGCGCAAGAGGGTGAGAAGATTGTTCAAAGGTCCTGAATAAAACCGCAGTGAGAAGAGTCCGGTGTTGTGTCTTCCTTGCTGGCAAGGTGGGCGTGGCACAACCCCATGGAAATACTGGCCAATCTTTCCTATGGACTATGCTGCCTCTGGAAGCTGTGTACCAACTTAAGTTCCTCAGCAGGGTCCTAGTTCCAACCTCATGATAAAATAAATCTCAGCATTGCTTCATTTGGCTTGAACTGTTTTTTTGCTACTGGCCATTTCTATGCACCTTCGCACAGTACATGTTCATTCTTTTAACCTTTTCCTACTGGGATCCATTTTGTTCTTCAGGTTGTAGAAGAGCTGTGTCACATAGCCAATTTTTACATGAACCACAGGGTAACTCACAGCTAATGTTGAGCCACCCTGGTAAACTCTTTCTTTTAAGTCCCTTAAACACAAACTGGGCTGTGATCTATTCATGCCTTAGTCCAGTGGTTCTCAACCTTCCTACTGCTGTGACCCCTTAACACAGTTGCTCATGCTGTGGTGACCCCCAACCATAAAATTATTCTCATTGCCACTTCATAACTATAATTTTGCTACAATATTGTAATTTTGTCATGAATCATAATGTAAATATCTGATATAGGGTGGCGAAAGGGTCATTTGGCCCTTCAAGGGGGTTGTGGCCCACAGATTGAGAACAGATGCCTTAATCCATCTGTTTTGTAGGACTCTGAGAAATAATGCACGTATTATAACTGACTCACCCAGAATTTTTCTGTTCTCTCTGCAAGCATAGAGTATATGACTCTCTTTCTGTGTGGGAATGTTAACTGTCTCAGCTGAGAAGTCTAATAAACTTTGTTTGTTAATTTCAGTAGTATACACGGACTTAGTACTAGAAGAAATGTCCAAATATATAAAAATATTTTCTTTCTCTGACATCTTTTAAGTCTGCCACTCAAGTCTGTCACATGTGATCAATGTACATTAACAAGAGTGACAGTTCTTGATTCATTCCAGTGACCAAATCACAGGAGAATGTCTATGCTGAAATATTCTATTACAAATTATCCTCACATAGGTAAATCACATGTATATGATGTATAAACTGCCAAAACTCAAGAACAAGTCAAGCGGTGGTGGCGCATGCCTTTAATTCCAGCACTTGGGAGGCAGAGGCAGGTGGCTCTCTGTGAATTCGAGGCCAGCCTGGTCCACAGAGTGATTTCCAGGACAGGGCCCAAAGTTACACAGAGAAACCCGCCTTGAAAAATTAAAAACAAACAAATAACAAAACAAAACAAAACTTCAAGAACATACGCTATCAATTTTGTCATACATCTTCTAAGGATGCAACAAGAGACATCTTCAAAATAAAGTAAAACACCACGGTAATTTCAACTAACATAAAACCACATGACAGAAACATTAACCTTAAACTATACCTGGATTATAGTTTAACAGACATTGTTATTCTTTTGCTCTGGTCCCTTTAAGGGCAAGCCACGCCCCCTCCCAGCCACTTCTTACCCCCTGGTTGCCATCTTAACCTTCTCCCCATTCTGTCCCCTCTCTCGGCGTGTGCACATGTGTCTCCTCTATGTCTGTCTCCATGTCTTTCTTTCTCTCCCTCTTCTTTAAGTAATAAATGTTTACCTTTATGTTTAGCCTTACGTCTATTTATTATGTCCTGTAAGTCTTTTATCTGCCGCAACCGCCTGCCTGCTCTCCAGGCCGCATGGCGGGACCAGCTCTGCCGCTTGCCTCGGGGAACCTGCACCCCTCTGGCAGCAGACTCTGCCTGGCTTGCAGGCCACTCGGGGAACATGCATAATTATATTTTTTAAACAACAACAGACATGATTCAGAATTCGTTTGTTTGTTGAAACAATTTCAACCAGGCATGGTAGCACATAAATTCGAAGCCAGCCTGGTCTACATAACAAGTTCCAGGGCAGCCAAAGCTACATAGAGAAACCGTATCTCAAAAAGAAAAAAAAAAAAAAAAGACAATCCAATTATACAGCCCAGACTGATCTCAAACTCTCAACCTCCCTGACTCAGTCTCCTCAGTGTGAGTGTGAGGACTGCATGCACCACCATGCCTCGGAAATTCTGGAAAGTAAAGAGCAATGGCACTGGATATTGATTCTACTGCATGGACTGACTTTGTGGGAGCTTGGTTTGTTTGGATGCTCACCTTCCTAGACCTGGATGGAGCGAGGAGGACCTTGAACTTCCCACGGAGCAGGAAACCCTGACTGCTCTTAGGACTGGAGAGGGAAGAGGAGGGGGAGTGGGACGGAAATGGGAAATGGGAGTGGGACGGAAATGGGAGTGGGACGGAAATGGGAAATGGGAGTGGGATGGTGGGGAGGAGGTGGAAATTTCTAATAAATAAATAAATAAATAAATGAAAGAAACAAAATTTCTTTCAAAAATTAAGCAACTATTTAATAATTATTATACAATTACTAGTATTTTGTTTTGTTTAATTTTGTTTTTTCCAATACAGGGTCTCAATATATAGTCCTGGCTGTACTGAAATTCACTCTGTAGACCAGTCTGGCCTTAAGCTCAGAGATCCACCTGTCTCTGTCTTCAGAGTGCTGGGATTAAGGGTGTGTAAAACAATACCTAGCAATTGTTAATATTGTTAATATATCAAGGAAGAGACTTTTAATTCTGCCTTGCATTAGGATGTTAACAGTACTAAAGAATATAATAAAATTATTCAAGCACAATCACATGAGAGAAGAACCAAGCTACAGAGAGGCAATATAACCTTGTGGGTAAGACATAAGCCTGGTGCCAGATGACCCAATGGTAAACCGTTTCCTATGATTTATTGTTGTATGACCTTGGGCATACTACTTGGTTTCTTCCTCTTTAAAAAGGGGAAATAATAACATTTACCTATAACAGTTTCAAGGATTAAATGAAATGAAATAACTCGTTACTCAAAACGTTTGGCTATTTGTGCAATTTTATCAGTTAAGTGAATTCTTACGTTCTAAAATCCAGAAGAGCCTGTTTCATCAGCACATAGCTCAGAAGGCGTGGACAAAGCCGCACAGGAGTACAAAAGAAAGACAAGTGGTGATTCCTACCACGGTCAGGACATGGAGGAGCTGGAGTGCAGAGGCAAAGTAAAGAAGGGTCAGTCATCAGAACACTCAACTTAGATCTGAACCAAAGACACTAAGATGCAGAAGGTTGCTGTGGTGACTGTAGGCTGTGACCCTGGGAACGGTAAAGAAACTGTTCTCACAGAGCACTCAATACTTTTTGCTGACTCATCACTAACGTCACTATTTACTTGCTACTTATCTATTTATTTTTCTGAGGCGGGGCCTCCATAAACTGCCCAGACTGGCATCAAGCAGTCTTCCTATGGTTCCCAGTAATATATATTAATATACATAATAATACATGGTGAAATCGTGACTTGTTTATACAGTTAGTTTCCACATTTTCCATAACAATGACACTTTACTTTGATAAATTATTTTAACAGGTCAAAGGTGAGTAGATTAGCTTTGGATGGAAAAAAGAATTCTTAGGACTAGACAAGAGAACACTTGCCTAAAATATGTGAGGCCCTTGGGTTAATACCAGCATTGCAAATGTGGGGAGAGGGGAACAGGAAGAAAACAAAAGCATTCCTTGAGAATTAAGATCAAGAGAAAGAAAAAATGCTGAGATGGAGAGTTTTGCTGAAGGCATGAGGAAGGCAGGGAGCTGACAGTTAAGGACTCAGCAAAGCAGGAAGCCAGAACATCTGCAAAGGGCCAGCAGCAGCAGGTCAGGATGAAGGTAAGGGCAGAAACTGCCCAGTAACACACAGCTCAGCTGAGAGCCTTTAGGGATAGAAAGGAAATGGTTTGTGGTTAGGGCTGAGTATCAAATGTTCCCCCGGAAGGTCCATGTGCAGTGCACTATTGAGACTGAACCTTGAAGCACTAAATTTATTAGTGGCCTAATCCACTGATAAGCTAATTCATGGCCAACTGGGTAAGGACGATCAGAGAAAAATTGGTTGCTGTGCTACAGCCTCAGCTCAGGTTTAGGTTCTGAGTTGGGGAAGGGGCATCAGCATGAGGAAAAATTTTGACGACCAGGTGGGTTGTACCCAAGTGGCCCTGAATAGCATGAGCCATCTTTATTTTTCTACCAAGCTTACATGAGCAGCTTTATTATTGGCTCCTATTTTTGACTTTTAAGAAATATGTAGTAATTATTATAAAAGCCCCATTTTTCCCCTTTAAGGTTCCCCAAATACACTTTCCCATCCAGTATATAACATTATTCTAGACATAGAGGTCAGCATTTTTGCAGGCTTAACTAAATATCCAGTCAGACTCATCCTGCTCTTGCAGCACTGATGTCAGCTGGCAGGGACTTGTGGTTACAAAATTAAAAAGCAATAGACATGGGTACAATGCTTTAAGGAAAACAATATTCAAACCCAGACAATTCTTTCTATATTCTACAGGAGGGTCCCATGTCTCCATCCCTCTGTAAAAGGCAGACTTGGATACGGCACTCTTCCCACCCCACTGGACACTTCTCGCATCAGTTTAGGCTCCTGTATATGGTAAAGATGGATCTATCCATCCCATATTTTACATTGCATTTTTTCCCACTGTCTCATACTAGGTCCTATCATTGATTCTATATGATTGGTGCCCAAGGAACTTGCTCTCGACAGCTGACACTATGTCCATTCCTGAGGCCTTTTCCCTAGTCTGCATATGCAGGCCTACTCTCTTTTCCAGAACTGTGAGGCACGGTTAATGTTCCAAGTATCGTTTTTTTCATGTGCACCTGTCTCTACTGAGTCAGAAAAGTTCCCAGGATTAGTAAATGAGGTTATTAATTCCAGATAAAAGATTTGAAAAGCATGACACTCCCCACTGAAACTTAGGGGAAAATATTCAAGAAAGAGCAAATGTTTTTCAGGGAAAAATAATAACGGTTGCTCGAGTGCTGACAAAAGAAAACTAAAAATTCCCCAAAGAATCAACAAGATAACGAGAGAGAAGAGCCTGCAAGCTGCACAAATCTTGCAAATTCCTACGCTGTCCCATGGACGACAAGTCCATTTCCACAGGTGCCCTGCCCCAGGGAAACCTGTTGGACAGGTAGTCATATGTTTGTCTGCGACTAAGCTGCAGAGCTCCAGACAGTTGGTCACTAGGAGTGTGTCTGTGAAGGTGCATTTGCCCCACACCACCCCTTCTCACCCTCTGCTGCCTTCAGGTTGGCAGCTTTCTTTCAGTTTTTCATCATGCTTCTGTCTTGCCACAGGCTAATAAACAGTGGAACCAGCCACCAGACAGAAAAACCATCAGCCAAAATACATTCTGCCTCCCTTAAACTGTTTTCCTGGTTACTTTTCCAAAGCAATAAAAATCGACTACTACAGTATGGATAAGTGTCATTGTACTCAGACTTTATAAATCACATGCAGAACTTCCTGAAGATGCTGGGCTCCCATCCCACTGACTCAGCATATCCAAACAGAAGCCCAGTAATCTGTACTTCAAGGACAGTTTCATGTATGCTTAGATCATGCTTAGGCAACAATGGCTTAAGACTGGCCGAGGAGCCAGGAAGATGGCCCGGTGATGAATAGAGGATGAGAATTTAATTTGGAACCCCAGCCATCAGTGGTGGCCTACTTTTATTTCACCACTCTGGAGGCAGAGACAGGAGTTCTGTGGCACAAGCTGACTAGTTAGACCAGACAAGTCACCCAGCGCCAACAAACATACACCTACCTAACACTACAAATGATAATAATAATACAATCTTTAAACAGTCAGCTTAGAAAAACAGGTAAGAGAAGAGTGGCAAACATAAGGTATACTGGTAGACTAGAGACACCCTGTACATACTGTTGTCTACACTGCAGACCAAGCACTTACCACCTGGGACACTGTACACACTGTTGTCTACACTGCAGACCAAGCACTTACCACCTAGAACACTCTGTACACATCGTTGTCTACACTGCAGACCAAATGCTTACCACCTGGGACACTGTACACACTGTTGTCTACACTGTAGACCAAGCACTTACCTTTAACAGGAGAGAAAAGTTATTCTGCAAAGTGGCCATCATCACATTTCCATAGAGTGCTCCTCATGTGGTTTTTGTACACACCCCCACCAGATTCATACCCTAATGACTTCAACATGGTTTCAAATGGGTCCACTGAAATAGACAGATTCAGTATTTCTATACTAAAATAATAATTCAAAAGAAAAAATATTCAACAAGAAAACAGAGGTCAGTGAGGTAAGGGGAGACAGCCGAGAGCAGGGCCATCTTCTGGCAACACCATTAACAGCCTTTTGTAAAAGGCTGTTCAATGGTCAATGAGAATGGGCAAAATTATCCTGATTCAGAATTCCACTGTGCTTCACTAAAATGAAGCACCTGCATAAAATGCCCATGACCGGAACTACTATTTCAAAAGATTTGTTTTCTTTTTGAGCCTGGATGTTTTGCTTGAATGTATGTCTGTGAATCACATGCAGGCAGAAGCCATCATAGTGCACTACACACTCTAGAATGGGAGCTACAGGCAGTTGTGAGTCTTCATGTGGGTGCTGGTAACTGAACCTGGGTTCTCTGGAAGAGAAACCAGTACTCTTAACCCCTGAGTCACACTCCTCTAGATACACACGCACACACACACACACACACACACGCACACACTTTAAAGCAAAATGGATAATTTTGTGGGTTGTTTTCAAGTCTTAGAAATAAAATCAGCTGATCTCACTTTCTCTTTTCTATTCCTTTAGTAGCTGTATTATTCATGTGCAAACACATTACTAAAAACAATTCAAAAAACACAGAAAAATACAAAGAAAGTAAAATCCATCCTAAATCTCAGTTGCTGTATACAATATGACTAGATGGCCTGACCAATGAGCCCCAGGAAATGCTATCCCCCAGTTCCAGGATGACAAAAGCATATCCCCACACCTGGCTTTCCGCATGGTCTCTGGGGATCGAGCAAAGGTCTTCAGCCTGTGCATCAAGCACCTGACCAACTGAATCCTCTCCCCAGTTCTGAACTACATTTTGATACAAAGAATAAGGCAAGGGTTAATTTTTTTCTAAATAACTATTCAGTTTTGTCAGAAATATCTGCAGTCTTTAGCCTGCTATAAAAATGCTATTTTTCCTGAGTACCTATTCATCTAGTAAGTACTTACCACTCGATTCCATCAGTCTAACCCTATCACTGTCTGAATCTTTAAATCAATCTAGTGTTTTATATTGCACTTGTGACACTATTTCTTTCACTAATATCCCTCAAGCTTTCCTAGCTACTCATAAACATTAACCCTTTCAGATGTACTCTGAAACTATTTTCCATGGTTTCCTCAAAAGAACCCTGAGGTAATTTATAATAGGATTGCATTGTGTGTATTAACATGAGGGGCCTGCTCTTTGGGGTTTCTGTCCCACCCAATACCCCACAGCTGGCAAGCCCCAAAGAAAATCACACAGAGGACTCAATAAGATTATAAACTGATTGGCCCATTAGCTCAGGCTACTTATTAGCTCTTATAACTTATGTTAGCCCATTATTTTTATCTATGTTAGCCACAAGGCTCAGTACCTTTCTCAGCGTGGCAGCTCACATGTTGCTTCTTCAGTTGTCTGGGCAGGACTGTGAGGAATGGGCCTCCTCCTTCCCAGCATTCTCCTGTTCTACTTCCTATCTGGTTTACCCACCTATACTTCCTGCCTGGCCAATCAGCTTTTATTTAAAACATGATTGACAGAATACAGACAATTCTTCTGCACTACTTCCCGCTCTGTTTTTTTTTCTGTTTTATTTTTTTATTTTTTTTCTAAAGTTTATTAAATTATAAAAGTTTCCATTTCCGCCCCACCTCCCAACACCCTCTCACTCCCCCCACTCCCTCTCTTCCTCCCTCTCCATCCCTAAGAGCAGTCAAGGTTTCCTGCCCTGTGGGAAGTTCAAGTTCCTCCCCCCTCCTTCCAGGTCCAGGAAGGTGAGTATCCAGACAGACTGGATCCCAAAAATCCAGTATATGTAGAGGAAACAAGTCCCAGTGTCATTGTCAATGGCTTTTCAGAAAGACTCCAAGCCAGCCACATTCAGAGAATCCGGCCACATTCAGAGAATCTGGTTGGATCACATGCTCGTTCAGTCCCAGTCCAAATGGCCTTGGTGAACTATCATTAGATCAGTCCCCTTGTATCAGTGGGTGATCACACCCCTCTCGGTCCTGATTTCCTTTTTCATGTTCTTCCTCCTTCTGCTCCTCATTTGGACCTTGCGGGGCTCAGTCCGGTACTCCAATGTGGGTCTCCATCTGTATCCCCATCCATCGTCAGATGAAGGTTCCCTCTGGTCTTACCTTCTTTGCTCACGTTCTCTTTCCTTCTGCTTCTCGTTTGGACCTAGGGAGTTAAGTCCAGTGTTCCAATGTGGGTCTCTGTCTCTATCTCCATCCATTGCCAGATGAAGGTTCTATGGTGATAAGCAAAATATTCATCAGTATGGTTATGGGCCAAGGCCGGTTCAGGCACCCTCTCCTCTGTCCAGAGAACAATCTGGGGATCTCTCCTTGGACCTGGAATCCCATTTATAATCAAGTCTCTTGTAAACCCTAAAATGACTCCCTTAGTTGAGATATATTCTTCCCTGATCCCATAGACCCAGCAATTCCACTCTTGGGAATATACCCAAGAGATGCCCTATCATACCACAAAAGCATTTGTTTAACTATGTTCATAGCAGCACTATTTGTAATAGCCAGAACCTGGAAACAACCTAAGTGCCCCTCAATAGAAGAATGGTTAAAGAAGGTGTGGAACATATATACATTAGAGTTTTACTCAGCGGTAAAAAACAATGACATCTTGAGTTTTGCATGCAAATGGATGGACATAGAAAACGCTTTACTGAGTGAGGTAAGCCAGACCCAAAAAGAGGAATATGGTATGTATTCACTCATAAGTGGATTCTAGCCATAATTAAAGGTCTTTGAGCCTATTATTAGTGATCCTAGAGAAGCTAAATAAGAAGGTGAACCTGAAGAAAATCATGTAGTTATCCTCCTGGAGATTGGAAATAGACAAGAGTCCCAGGTAACCTCGGGTGCATGGGGGGGTGGGAGGGTTGTTGGAAGGGGAGAGGGTTAGAGAATAGGGAGTAGGGGAGGAATGGGGAAAGCTCGGGGGACTGGGATGGGGGAGAGGGAGGAAGGATGGATATGGGATCAGGGAAGAATATATCCCCCTCTGTTCTTTAAACAAAGGAAAATATTCATAGTTCATTTTTGGGGAATGTGGGCATAGTTTTCCAGGCTACTTCCTGCTGGTTGGGGGCACTGATAATCTTATGGAGACCTAAAGAAAATTTAGAGTTATAATCAAGTCCTGACTGGAGTATTCAGTGAGTCTTGATCATCTCAGGCAGCATCTTGAATCTGTTCTGGATGTAGAACTCTGTCATCTGGGCCATCTGTTCCTGCCGGAGATTTCTCAGGTGGTCTTCCTTTATCAAACTGGATTTTTCTTAACTCAGAATGAATCTACAGCCTCTCATTTTCTATGGAAAGAAAAGCAAAATCTCTTCTCCAAAGTAACATACCTTTTGACTTCAGTTTTGAAGCCAAAGTATTTTCAAAATACCTATCTTGGGTTAGTTCAGCAGCATTTATAAACAAAAGTCTTTTAGCAGCTGTTGCTCCTCCTCAGCATTCAAACAATTCAAAGAGAGCATAATAACATACAGTATCAAGATTCTCTGTGTATTTTCCATCTTTATGTGGCTTTACTTTAACCTCTATTTCTTTTATTTTTACTTTTACTTTTTGAGACAGGTTCTCTGTATATCTTTGTCCTGGAATAACTCTGTAGACCAGACTGTCCTCAAATTCACAGAGATCTGTCTGCCTCTGCCTCCCAGGCATTGGGATTAAAGGTGTGTACTTCCACACCCAATTACTCTCTCTCTCTCTCTCTCTCTCTCTCTCTCTCTCTCTCTTTCTCTCTCTCTCTTTTACTTTAAGAATTTTAACCTTTAGCCTGCATATATTTTAACACACTGTAAACCATTTAGAGGTTTTCTTTGTCTTTGAATCTCTCTTTATTGTATAACTCTCTTTTTCTGACCATGTGAGTCTTTAATGGGTAGGACTAAAACCGTGGCTTTGACAGTTAGATCCAGCCCATTCCTTAGCTTTCCAGCCTCATGGCTGAGGTACCGGCTGTTGCCATTTTTATTACCACAACTCTATGGCATTTCAAGGTCCTTGCCAGCAAGCAAGCTGCAGCATTCTGCTCACAGACCACACTCAGTTGGACTGCCTTCCTGAAAGAGTCAGAGTTTACCCTGGCAGGATGGCCCAGAAAGCTGGCATTTTAAAACGGCACAGCTTTTTTTCCTGCTATTGCTGAAAACTGAAAAGCATGTGTTCAGCTTTTCATCAATACCATTTAAGTGTTTCATGACAGGACCTCTTAAAAGAGCTGCAGGGTTTTGCAGCTAAAGCTGAGTCAGGAAGCCTCTCTTAGATGAGAGCGTTTCCTTGCCTCTTGCAAGCAGAGCAGACAGGAGAAATTGCAGCTACCAAGAAAACATGCTTTACTCTATTCATTCCCAAGCTTTCTCAGGCTTTCTGTGGATTCAGTTATCCACGTGGGTGCCATTTGTAATAAGTCTTTGGGGTTGCAGTGTTGTTTGAGTACATCAACAGTGCCCAAACCACAAGATGCCTCCCAGATCAGAGAGAGGCCACAGGCCCGTATCTTTCATGCAAATTAACCAGGAAGTCAGGCAAACTTCCACTGTTCACAATGTCTGGAAGATTACCACCTCTGATAAAAGACAGATATGTCGTATAATCAATTTAACTTGAAAAAAATCAGAAAGGCCACAGTCGATGCTGAATTAACAGTGATAATTGATTTAAATTATTAAAAAATCTCAAATTTGATTATATTTGCCATCTTTCTGTTTCTGCAATTGCATTTAGCAATCAAATGGATTTTCCTGAGAATTTTGAAAATTCATGACACCAATGAATGAAACCAAATAAGAGCAACACAAGGAACATCTGATGTGGTCAGTCAGTAGGAGAATTACCCAACTGTTCTCTCCTACCTTGACAGCCACGGGAATGCTCACAGCCTGACGAAACCCTAAGATTACCTACAAGGGTTATTTGGTTTTTCTGTCCTGTTTCTATCTTATTTTCAGCTTTCTCTGGATGGGGAAAGGGGGAAGTAATGAAAGACAGCCTTCCTCTCAGACTGTAAAGAAGACTAGGTTGTATGCCCAGAGGTAAATTTAGATAGAATGAGTAATGTAAAAATAATGTTTAGGACTGAGGCTGTAGTTCAAAGGCACAACACTTGCTTAACAAGCTTGGGGCCTTGGATTCCATCCCCAGCACAAAATTTAAAAAAAAGAAGAAGAAGAAGAAAAACTCCATGAAAACATAGTTTTGTTTCAATGCTGAAAAGAAAGAAATGATAAAGGAAGAGATTTGGTAAAAAAACACAAACAAACAAGCAACAACAAAACCTTACTTTCCTTCAGCTAGCGCAATCCCTGGAATCCTGCAGCTCGTCGGGAAGCCTGAGTGGAGAAAACGTGAATGGCTATGTAATGAATTGTCACAGATCTGAGAAGCCCTACATGTTTATACATGACGTCTCCAAAACCTTAAACAATAACTCTATAATTCAGCTGAATCCAAGGACTCATTTCCACATCAAAACAAAGCTAATGGACTCTTGGTATAAGGAAGAATTATTGAAACTACACGATCATCTCATTAGATGTTGAAAAAGCCTTTGACAAGATCCAACCCCCTTCATAATAAAGGTCTTGGAGAAAGCAAGGATTCAAGGAACATTTCTCAACATAATAAAGGCAATATACACCAAGCCAACAGCCAATATCAAACTAAATAGAGAAAAACTCACAGCGATCCCACTGAAATCAGGAACAAGACAAGCTTGTCCACTCTCTCCATATCTATTCAAAACAATTTTTGAGGTTCTAGTTAGAGCAATAAGACAGCAAATGGAGTTCAAGAGGATACAAATTGGAAAGGAAAAAAGTCAGACTTTCACTATTTGCTGATGATATGATAGTATTCATAAATGATCCCAAAAATTCTACCAGAGAACTACTACAGCTGATAAACACCTTCAGTAATGTGGTAGGATACAAGATTAACAACAACAACAACAAATCAGTAGCCCTCCTATATAAGTGATAAATGGGATGAGAAAGAAATCAGAGAAACATCACCCTTCACAATAGCCACAAACAACATAAAATACCTTGGGGTAACTCTAATTAAACAAGTGAAAGACTTGTATGACAAGAACTTTAACTCTTTGAAGAATGAAATTGAAAGGGGTATCAGAAAATAGAAATATCTCCCACACTCATGGATAGATAGGATTAACAGAGTAAAAATGGCAATCTTGTCAAAGCAATCTACAGATTCAATGCAATACCCATCAAAATATCAGCACAATTTTTCACAGACCGTGAAAGAACAATTTTAAATTTCATATGAAGAAACAAAAAATCCAGGATAGCCAAAATAATTCTGTACAATAAAGGAACATAAGAAGGCATCACCATCCCTGACTTCAGGCTCTATTATAGAGCTATAGTAATGGAAACAGCTTGGTACTGGCATAAAAACAGACAGATGGAATCAAAGTGAAGATACTGATATTAACCTAAACACCTTTGAACACCTGATTTTTGACGGAGAAGCAAAAAATATAAAATGGAAAAAAGAAAGCATCTTCAACAAATGGTGCTGGCATAACTGATATCAACATTTAGAAGAAGGCAAATAGATCCATATCTATTGCCATGCACAAAACTCAAGTCCAAATGAATCGAAGACTCAACATAAATCCATCCATACTAAACCTCATAGAAGAGAAAGTAGAAAATACACTTGAATGCATTGGCACAGGAGTACACTTCCTAAATATAACACCAGTAGCACAGACACTGAGAGCAACAATTAATAAATGGGACTTCCTAAAACTAAGACACTTTTGTAAAGCAAAGGACATGGTCAACAAGACAAAACGATTGTCTACAGAAGGGGAAAAGATCTTTACCAATGCCATATCTGACAAAAGGCTGATCTCCAAAATACACAAAGAACTCAAGAAACTAGACCTCAAACTACCAAATAATCCAGTTAAATCTGGGGTACAGATCTAAACAGACAATTCTCAATAGAAGAATCTCAAATGGCCAAAGGACACATAAGGAAATGCTCAACATTCTTGGTCATCAGGAAAACACAAATCAAAACAACTCTGAGATATCATTTTACACCAATCAGAGTGACTAAAATAAAAAACACTGGTGGGGTGGTGGTGGTGCATGCCTTTAATCCTAGCACTCAGGAGGCAGAGACAGGAGGATCTCTGTGAGTTCGAGGCCAGCCTGGTTTACAAGAGCTAGTTCCAGGGCAGGCAACAAAGCAACACAGAGAAACCCTGTCTCGAAAAACCAAAAAAATAAAGTAAAAAAAGATCAAAATCACTGATAATAGTTTATGTTGGAGAAGATGTGGAGTAAGGGGAACACTCCTTCACTGCTGGTGGGAGTGCAAACTTGTATAGTCACTTTGGAAATCAGTATGGCAGTTTGGCAGAAAATTAGGAAATCAGTCTCCCTTAAGACCCAGGGACCTTTTCAATTCAACTTTTGGGCATATACCCAAAAGAGGCACAATCAAACCACAAGGACATTTGCCCAATTATGTTCACAGCAGCATTATTCATAATAATCAGAATCTAGAAAATACTTATCTGTCCATCAAGTGAAGAATGAATAAAGAAAATGTGGTACATTTACATAATGGTAAAAAAATGACATATAAATTTGCAAGCAAATGTATAGAACTAGTAACCATCCGGAGTGAGGTAAACCAGACTCAGAAAGACAAATATACTATGTACTCATTCATAAGTGTATATCAGACACAAAGCAAAAGATAACCAGCCTACAGTTCACAACCCCAGAGAAGCTAGAACCCTCTTCCAGAAACAGATGAAGCAGATATAGAGATCTACAACTGGGTCGAGCTCCAGGTGAAGAGAGTGATAAACGATAATATAAACAAAGGGATCAAGACCGTGATAGGGAAACCCACAGAATCAGATGACCCAAACTTGTGCAAGATCACCGACTCTTGACTGACAACTGGGGAACCCTCAAAGGACTAGGCCCCATGAATATAGATGACAATGCTCAAGGTGGCTTGGGTAGTATATGGGGCCATTGTTAGTGGGACCAGAATCTAACTCTAATGCATGAACTGACTTTGTAGAGCCCATTCTCTTTGTAGAGATACCTTGCTCAGTCTAGGCATGGGTGAGGTGGGGTAGAGGACCTTGGTCTTGCCTCAGTGAGGGAACAGGGAAGTCATAGATGAATTCCCAGGGGAAGCCTTAACTTCCCTGAGAAGCAGATGGGAGGTGTGGTGGGAGAAAGGGGAGAGGGAAGACAGAAAGGAGGGAAACTGGGATTGGTATGTAAAAAAAAAATTAATTAATTAAAAAAAAAGAATTATTTCAGGTTGGGCAGTGGTGATGGCGCACACCTTTATTTCCAGCACTCAAATTAAGGTGAGTTCAAGGCCAGCCTGGTCTACAGAGCAAGTTCCAGGATAGCCTCCAAAGTTACACAGAGAAATCTTATCTCGAAAAATCAAAACCAAAAAGAAATTTCTATAATCTTCCCTTGACAATTTTTCAAAAAATATTTTTAAGAGTTTAATAACTGCTCTATCAGTTAACCATATCATGTATATTTTTCCTCTCTCTCTCTCTCACTCTCTCTCTCTCTCTCTCTCTCTGTGTGTGTGTGTATGTATGTATGTGTGTTTGGCTACAGACATATGTACATAGGTGCATGTGTATATGCATGTAGATCCCAGAGACTAACACTGGTGTCATTCTCAAAGGCTGTCTGCCTTGGTATTTTGAAACAAGGTTTCTCACTAGGATCTGGAACTCCCTGATTAAGCTAGGTTGGCTATCCAAACAATTCCAGAGATAACCATACGGGGACTAAAACTGTGTCCTGCTTCATGTGTGTGTTGATGATTGAACTCAAGACCATGCTTGCCAAGCAAGCACTTTACCATCACTCTAGGCTCTCTTTCAAGGACATTCTCTTATTTCTCTTGTATGGAACCTATATATGGTCCCATCCACCTGGCTATAAAAAGAAAAAGAGAAAAATCATTGTCTAGTTTACAATTTACTCATTTCTGAAATAAGTATTCTCTTTCTAGTCAAATAATAAACCAAAGTCATACATGGTGGCCCAGATTTGTAATCCCAGAATTCAGGAAATTGAATGAAGATCACCTGATATTCAAAGTTAGACAATATTACATAATAATTCCCTGTCTTAAAAACAATGAAACGGAAGTCTCACCTGCCACCTCCAGGAGGCACTCCCTGAAGGACCACAGTACTTCATTTCCAACTTGCAGTCTACCCCTCAGCTTCACAGCAGACACCTTGCTGTGGCACCTCCTCCCCTGGGCCCCATTTCCCAGGTCAACACAGATCTTGGTGTCACACCCAACTTTCCTTCCTCCTGTGGACCCTCTTGGCCACCCACTTTTAGCTTATCCCCATGCCTATGTCAGCTTCCCTGGAAACACCTGGAAAAACCATGGCTTCAGTGGCCACATGTGGCAACCCATAGCCCCACACTCTCCTAAGAGCCAGAAAAGGAAATTGAACAGAGTACTCTCCCAGAAAAGATAAGACCGGATATCAGCACCCAGAATTAACAATCATCCCCAAACCAGATGCCCATAAAAAAACAATACCATCCAGGACAGTGTGTCTTCACTAAAGCCCAGCAACCCTACTGCAGTGGTCCATGAAAAATGCAATATAGGTGAATTACAGACAATGACTTCAAAATAGTTATTATGAATATACTCAAGGTCACTAAAGAAGATATTAATAAATCCATTAATGAAATCTATGAAAATGCAAACAGTGGAATGAAATGAAGGCAACAATTGAAAACATGACACCAGAAATAGGCTCAATAAAAAGAGCCTAAACCAAGGGAAAACTGGAAATGAAAAACCTAGGAAATTGAACAAGAACTGTCAGAGACAAGCTTCATCAACAGAATATAACATGTGGAAGACAGAATCTAAGACACATAAGGTAACACAGAGGAAATGGATACCTCAGTAAAAGAAAATGATAAATATAAACAATTTCAGTCCCCTCCCCGCAAATGAAATCTAGAATATCACAAAAAGACCAAATCCACAAATAATAGAAATAGAGGAAGAAGAAATCCAGGTTAAAGGTGGAGAAAAATATTTTTCTTTTTTATTTCTCATTTTAATTATTTGGATAGGAATGTGCTATACATTTTTTTCTTCTCCCCTTCCACCCTCCATTCTGCCTCCCATGCTTCCAATTTTCCCCTTCCTAGGCAGATCTAAGTATGTCTTTCTTAGGGTCCTCTTTGCTCCCTAGGTTCTCTAGGGTTGTGGTCTGTATGTTGGTCCTCTGCGTTATGTCTAATATCTACTTATAAGTGAATATTTATTATATTTGTATTTCTGGCTCTGGGTTACTTCACCCAGGATGGCTTTTTTTCTAGTTCTATCCATTTGTCTGCAAATTTCAAGATGTCATTGTTTTTTACTGCTGAGTAGAACCTATATTTTTAAAACATCTTAAATGCCATATTCTGTAGATCTCTGAGGTGTTTGACAATGACTTGTCTATCTAAAATATCTTTGTTTGACCTTGAAAACATACCTAATGTGACTACAAGTTCAAATATTAACTACAAGTTAATTAATACTGTAGAGGGCCAGTTTTGAACTGCATAGAAATTCTGTGCAGGGGTGACTTGAGGTACATTCTTGCTGATAGCCATGGCAAACCAAGTTGGGAGGAGGCAAACCTCTCCCATCAGTAGAGTGCCTTGCCAATGGTCAGTCCTTGAGAACACAGGTGTGCACCTGTAGTTCAAAGGCTCTGATTCGGTTGTGGTTTGTCTTCTGATAAGGTGTTTTTACACATCATGTTACAGCAAGAGTTATTCCCATAACACCAGGCTTTTTGTTTAGATTAACTAGGGCATGAAGCTCTTGAAATTATTTGCAACCAAGTGGCTAGTCTATGAAACTATTTTCATGTATTATGGGAACCTAGTTTGAATCGTGATTTGAGTATTATAAAAAGAGCACTGGCTTTGCAATAAAGTATGCAGTTCTATCTCCTACTCTGCATCCCCTGTGTCCTGATTTCTGCGGCACTCCTGAGGGTCATCCATAACCGAGGAAGTTGGGAAAGGGTCCCCAACAACTGGCGCCTGAACAGGGACCCTGAAAGAATGCTAGTAGTGCCGGATAATAAGGTAACTAATTACAGGGTAATGGAACAAGCTAACTCTTCTCCGCTTCTGACTATGCTTAAACATTTGCTGAAAACTCATGACACTCATGTATCTAGGTCAGATTTAGAGATGTGTCTTGAAATTATCAAAGAATATAATCTTTGGTTTCCCTCAGATGAGAATTTAATGAATATAGGAAACTGGGATCAGGTTTGGATGAACGTTGAGAAGGCTGTGAAGCAAGGTGAAAAAATACCAGTGCACTTTTGGTCTGCATGGGCTCTTGTTTATGTAGTTTTTAAAGCCATACAGACTGAGAAGCCAGTGAAAGATTTAGCATCCGAGGTTCGTGCTCCAGTGAAAAAGTTACAGGTTAGTGAAGAAATGCAAACTGATATTGAAAAAGATAATTCCCAGTTAGTTGAGAAGCCAGTTAAGGTTACTCAGAAGGATAATGAAGTTACTAAGAAGAGGACAAATGAGTTAGAAAAACAGCTGGAAGAATTGTTAACTATCGCTCAACCCCCTAAACTTCCGGGTGAGTCTGCCAGGGCTTCTCTCCCCTGCTACTGCCTCTCTCTTCCTATCCCATCCCAGCTTGTGCCCAGCCTCCCCCCCCCACTTCATCCTCCCTACTTCGGGGCCATAAGATCCCCAGCTCAGCCTGTTTGGGTGCTTGGAGAGGGTGGTGAGTGCAACCAGGCCGGAGTTCCTTTGTTTCAACAGCCTGCCTGAAGCAAGGTAGGCCTTTTGTTTGCAAGATCGCTGACCAGCAAGGGGAACTGAGCCTGTACCAGAAGATCCATTGGAGGGGTGAGTGTGTTCCTGACCCACAGCAGAAGCCCAGGACAGACGTTCCTCAATCCCCTTAACTTCTAGATTAGTCTGCAGGGGCTTCTCTCCCCTGCTACTGCCCCTCTCTTCCTATCCCATCCCAGCTTGTGCCCAGGCTGCTCCTCCCTTCTTCGGGACCATAAGATTCCCCAGCTCAGCCTGTTTGGGTGCTGGGAGGGGGTGGTGAGTGCAACTGGGCAAGAGTTCCTTTGTTTCAATAGCCTGCCTGCAGCAAGGTAGGCCTTTTTTCTGCCAGGACCCTGGCCAACAAGGGGACCTGATCCTGTACCAGAAGATTCATAGGAGAGCATTTGAAGGAAGAGATGGGCAGGCGCCAAAGCAAGAATTCCTCCAACAATCTGAAAAGCAACATGAAAACACCAGAACCCAGCGAACTTACAACAGGAGGACTTGAACACCCTCATCCAGAAGAAGTAGAAAAAATTGACATTATGAAAGTGATAGAGTCCCTTAAACAGGAGGTAAAAAACTCCCTTAAAGAAATGGATGAGAAGAATAACAAAAAGTTTGAAGAAAGGGGTAAATACGGAAAAGATGCCTTAGGAAACCAAGAAAAAAACAATCAAACAGATAATGGAGACAGTTCAAGACTTGAAAACTAAAATGGAGGCAACGAAGAAAACACAAACCGAGGGCTGGCTGGATATGGAAAATCTAGATAAACGATCAGAGACAACAGAGACAAGCATAACCAACAGAATACAAGAGATAGAAGAAAGAATCTCAGATGCTGAAAACACCATAGAGAAAATAAACGCACTGATCAAGGAAAACAGCAAATCCAACAAATTCTCATCACAAAACATTCAGGAAATCTGGGACACAATAAAAAGACCAAACCCAAGAATAATAGGGGTAGAAGAAGGAGAAGAATTACAACTCAATGGCCCAGAAAATATATTCAACAAAATTATAAAAAAAACTTTCCCAACCTAAAGAAAGATATTTCTATAAAGGTTCAAGAAGCATATAGAACACCGAATAGACTTGATAAAAAAAATCCCTTTGCCATATAATAATCAAAACACAAAACATACAAAATAAAGAAAGAATATTAAGAGCTGCAAAGGAAAAAGGTCAAGTAACTTATAAAGGTAAACCTATCAGACTTACACCAGACTTCTCTATGGAAACCATGAAAGCCAGAAGGTCCTGGATAGAGGTACTACAGAAACTAAGAGACCATGGATGCAAGCTCAGACTACTATACCCAGCCAAGCTATCATTCACTATCAATGGAGAAAACAAAATATTCCAGGATAAAAACAAATTTAAACAATATGTAGCCACAAATCCAGTCTTACAGAAAGTAATAGAAGGAAAATTACAACCCAAGGAATCCAACAATACCCACAATAACTGAGACATCTAGCAACCCTTCGCCAGCACAACTCAAAGAAGGGAATCACACAAACTCTACTAACAACAACAACAAAAAATAACCGGAGTTAACAACCACTGGTCATTAATATCACTTAATATCAATGAACTCAATTCACCAAAAAAAAGGCACAAGCTAAAAGATTGGATATGAAAACAGGATCCAACATTCTGCTGTTTACAAGAAACACACCTCACCCACAAAGACAGACATCTACTCAGAGTAAATGGTTGGGAAAAGGTTCTTCAAGCAAATGGACCTAAGAAACAAGCGGAGGTGGTCATAATAATTTCTAACAAAATTGACTTCAAACTAAAATTAATCAGAAAAGATGGAGATGGACATTTCATACTCATAACAGGAACAATTCATCAGGATGAAGTCTCAATCCTGAATATCTATGCCCCTAATATAAAAGCACGCACATATGTAAAAGAAACATTACTAGAACTCAAGGCACATATCAAACTACACACACTAATAATAGGAGACTTCAACACTCCTCTCTCACCAATGGACAGGTCAATCAGAAAGAAACCTAGCAGAGAAATAAGAGAATTAATGGAGGTAATGACTTAACAGACATCTATAGAACATTACACCCAAATAGGAAAGAATATACCTTCTTCTCAGCATCTCATGGAACCTTCTTGAAAATTGACCACATACTTGGTAACAAAGCAAACTTCCACAGATACAAAAAAATATTAATAACCTCCTGTGTCTTATCAGATCACCATGGAAGAAAGTTAGAATTTAACAACAATTCTAACCCCAGAAAGCCTACAAACTCATGGAAGCTGAACAGTCAACTACTGAACCACCCCTGGGTCAGGAAAGAAATAAAGATAGAAATTAAAGTCTTTCTTGAATTCAATAAAAATAAAGACACAACATAACCCAAACCTATGGAACACTATGAAAGCAGTGCTAAGAGAAAAGTTCATAGCTCTAAGTGCCCATATAAAGAAAAAGGAGAAAGCACACATTAGAGACTTAACAGCACAGCTGAAAGTTCTAGAAAAAAAAGAAACAGATTCACCCAGAAGGAGTAGAACACTGAAAATAATCAAACTGAGGGCTGAAATCAACAAAATTGAAATACAGAAAACAATCCAAAGAATCAATGAAACAAAGAGCTGGTTCTTTTAGAAAGTCAACAAGATTGACAAACCTTTATCCAAACTAATCAGAAGGCAGAGAGTGAACATGCAAATTAACAAGATCAGAAATGAAAAGGGGGACATAACAACAGACACGGAGGAAATTCAGAAAATCATTAGGTCTTACTACAAAAGCTTATATGCCACAAAATTGGAAAATGTAAAAGAAATGGACTTGTTTTTATATAAGTACCTTTTACCAAAATTAAATCAAGACCAGGTGAACAATTTAAATAGACCTATAAGTTGTGAGGAAATAGAAGCTATCATAAAAAAACCTTCCAATCAAAAAAAGCCCAGGACCTGATGGTTTTAATGCAGAATTTTATCAGAAGTTCCAAGAAGAGCTGATACCTATACTCCTTAGTGTGTTTCACTTAATAGAATCAGAAGAGTCATTGCCAAACTCTTTTTATGAAGCTACAGTCACCCTGATTCCAAAACCACACAAAGACCCAACCAAGGAAGAGAATTACAGACCAATCTCACTCATAAACATTGATACAAAAATTCTCAATAAAATTCTGGCAAACAGAATCCAAGAACACATCCAAAAAATTATCCATTACAATCAAGTAGGCTTCATCGCTGAGATGCAGGGCTGGTTCAACAAAGGAAAATCTATCAATGTAATCCATCATATAAATAAACTGAAAGAAAAAACATATGATCATTTCATTAGATGCTTAAAAAGCATTTGACAAAATTCAACACCCCTTTATGATAAAGGTTTTAGAGAGGTTAGGGAAACAAGGATCATACCTAAATATAATAAAAGCAATATATAGCAAGCCAACAGCTATATCAAATTAAATGGAGAGAAACTCAAAGCCATTTCACTAAAATCAGGAACAAGATAAGGCTGTCCACTCTCACCATATCTCTTGAACATAGTTCTTGAAGTTCTAGCAATTGCAATAAGACAACATAAGGAGATCAAGAGGATTTGAATCAGAAAGAAAGAAGTCAATCTTTCATTATTTGCAGATGATATGATAGTGTATATTAGTGACCCCCAAACCTCCACCAAAGAACTCCTACAGCTGATAAATAACTGCAGTGAAGTGGCAGGTTACAAGATCAACTCCAAAAAATCAGTAGCCCTCCTATACACAAAGGATAAAGAAGCAGAGAGGGAAATCAGAGAAACTTTACCTTTTACAATGGCCACAAATAGTATAAAATATCTTGAGGTAACTCTAACCAAGGAAGTAAAAGATCTATTTGACAAGAACTTTAAGGCTTTGAAGAAAGAAATTGAAGAGGACACCAGAAAATGGAAAGACCTCTCATGCTCTTGGATGGGTAGGATCAACATAGAAAATATTGCAATTCTACCAAAGGCAATCTATAAATTCAACGCAATCCCCATTAAAATCCCAACAAAATTCTTCACACACCTTGAAAGAACAATAATCAACTTCATATGGAAAAACAAACAAACAAGGATAGCCAAAGCAATCTTATACATTAAAGGAGTTTCTCGAGACATTACCATCTCTGACTTCAAACTCTATTACAGAGCTACAGTAATGAAAACAGCTTGGTATTGGCATAAAAACAGAGAAGTCAACCAATGGAATCGAATCGAAGACCCAGATCTTAATCCACAAACCTATGAACACCTGATTTTCGATAAAGGAGCTACAAGTATACAATGGAAAAAAAAAAGCTTCTTCAACAAATGGTGTTGGCAGAACTGGATGTCAACCTGTAGAAGAATGAAAATAGATCCATATCTATCACCATGCACAAAACTCAAGTCCAAATGGATTAAAGACCTCAAAATCAATCTGAACACACTGAACCTGATAGAAGAGAAAGTGGGAAGTAGTCTACAACATATAGGCACAAGAGACCACTTCCTACATATAACCCCAGTAGCACAGACAATAAGGGCAACATTGAATAAATGGGACCTCCTAAAATTGAGAGGCTTCTATAAAGCAAAGGACACTGTCATGAAGATCAAAAAGGCTACCTTCTGACTGGGAGAAGATCTTCACCAACCCCTCATCAGACAAAGGTCTGATCTCCAAAATAAACAAAGAACTCAAGAAACTGACTTTAAAATGCTAATTAACCCAATTAAAAAATGGGGCTCTGAACTGAACAGACAATTCTCAACTAAAGAACTTCAAATGGCCAAAAGATAATTAAGGTCATACTCAACCTCCTTAGCAATCAGGGAAATGCAAATCAAAAAAACTTTGAGATACCATCTTACACCTGTCAGAATGGTTAAAATCAAAATCACCAATGATAGCCTTTGCTGGAAAGGATGTGGAGTAAGGGGAACACTCATCTATTGTTGGTGGGAATGCAAACTTGTGCAACCACTTTGGAAATCAGTGTGGTGGTTTCTCAGGAAATTCGGGATCCACCTATCCCAGGATCCTGCAATACCACTCTTGGGAATATACCCAAGAGATACCGTATCATACTACAAAAGCATTTGTTCAGCTATGTTCATAGCAGTGTTATTTGTAATAGCCAGAACCTGGAAACAACCTAGATGCCCCTCAATGAAAGAATGGATCAAGAAAGTGTGGAATATATACGCATTAGAGTACTACTCATCAGTAAAAAACAATGGCATCTTGAATTTTGCATGCAAATGGATGGAAATAGAAAACGCTTTACTGAGTGAGGTAACCCAGACCCAAAAAGATGAATATGGTATGTACTCACTTATTAGTGGATTCTAGACATTAATGATGGATATTGAGTCTATAATTCTTGATCCTAGAGAAGCTAAATAAGAAGGTGAATCCAAAGAAAAACATGTAGTTATCCTCCTAGATATTAGAAGTAGACAAGATTGCTAGTCAAAAATTGTGAGCCTTGAGGGTGGGTATAAGGGGAGATGGAGAGAGAGAAGTAAGAAGGGGAGGATTCGGGAGAGCTTGGGGGAATGGGATGGTTGGGATGGAGGAAGAGTGGATATGGGTGCAGAGAAGTATAGATCTTAATTAAGGGAGTCATTTTAGGGTTGGCAAGAGACTGGTCTCTAGAGGGGTTCCCAGGTGTCCAAAGAGAGGTCCCCAGATTGTTGCTTGGGCAGCAGAGGAGAGGGCACCTGAACTGGTTCTTTCCTATAGCCACACTGATCAATATCTTGCATATCACTATAGAACCCTCATCTGACGATAGATGGAGATAGAGACAGAGACCCACATTGGAGCACTGGACTGAGCTCCCAAGGTCCTTATGAGGAGCAGATGGAGGGAGAACATGAGCAAGGAAGTCAGAACCACAAGGGGTGCGTCCACCCACTGTTATGGTGGGACTGATCTAATGGGAACTCACCAAGGCCAGCTGAACTGGGACTGATGGAGCATGTGATCAAAACCGGACTCTCTGAATGTGGCTGACAAGGAGGGCTGATTGAGAAGCCAAGGATAATGGCACTGGGTTTTGATTCTACTGCATGTACTGGCTTTGTGGGAACCTAGTCTGTTTGGATGCTCACCTTCCTAGTACTGGTTGGGTGGGAGGACCTTGGACTTCTCACAGGGTAGGAAACCCTGACTTCTCTCTGGACTGGAGATGGAGGGGGAGGGGGACTGGTGGGAGTGGGAGGGAAATGGGAGGAGGTAAAAAATTTTTAATAATAATAATAATAAAAACCTGAAAAAATATATAAATAAATAATAAACAAATTATATATAAAAAAGAATTGTTAACTATCCCCAAAGATAAAGTGAAAGTAAAACTGTCAGCTCCTCCCTGGCGGAGGCAATCACTTAAGGCAGCTGCAGTCAGGGGATATGCAGAATCTTTGAATTCTTCTGATCTTGACTCTCCAGATGAGTTTGGCCTTGACCAGGATGAGTATGACTCCCCTGACCATCATGCATTCCCTGTCATAGGATAGCCACCTGTTGGGGGAGTAGCCCAACTGCCATGGTATGAAAGTATCAATGTGGATGATATTAGGATTTGGAAAGCAGTTACTTTGTATGGTCCACAATCACATTATACTAAAGAATTTTAATTGGCATTGACCGTCATTATGGAAATTGGGCGAGGACTGAAACATTGCGGCACGTTTGCTACTGAAAGAAGGGGAGTATTTGCAGTTTTAAATATGGTATAATGGTTTGTGTATTGAGAAAGCAAGGCAGAATGCCCACAGTCAGGACTTTTAAATTAGACCTATCACATGTGCTATGTTATGAGGAACTGGGCGATATGACGATTCACATCAGCAGGTAAATACTCCTCCTCAGATTCATGATCAGCTAATTGAAATTGCTAACGAAGCATGGGAATGGATTAGGCCAGCCGGAGGACACTACAGGTCCTGGACTAAGATTTTTCAAAAGGCTAATGAATCTTACATAGATTTTATTGCCCATGTCAAGAAGACTATTGAGAGAACTGTAGTTGGTGAGGAAGCAAGACAGCAATTACTGAAGTTATTGGCTTATGAGAATGCTAATGAGGAGTGCCGAAGGGCCATTTTACCCCTTCAGGAGTCAGGGGATTTGAATCAATACACGAAAACTTGTAACAATATTTTATCAAAGACCAGAAAAATGCAGCTTAAGGTGGAAACTATGGCCACTGCTTACCATACGCTGAATGAGAATCCAGGGAAGACTATGAAAAGTCACCTTAAGAAAAACTGTGAACAACTTAAGCAGGGTGCCACACCGGGCATAAGTCCGCGATGTAAGAAGAGCAAGCCACAATTTTTTTACTCCAGCTGGCACTAAACCTAGTGCCGCAGTGGACATACCAGCCGTGACTGATATAACTTTGCAAGCTGGACAATTGCCTGTTAAGGTGCTGGCTGGGATCTATGGGCCCTTGCCTCCTGGGACTTTGGGGTTATTAACCGAAAGATCTAGCCTAAGTATGAAAGGAATTATAGTGCATTTAGGAATAATTGATAGTGATTATAAGGGTGAAATACAAATTATGATGTATTGCTCAATAACTGCCTTTACCTTATTTGTCTATCGGTCATTCTTCTGCTGTAAGGACAGGAGGTGAGGTGTAAATTAGAAAAAGAGGTTAGCTGCACAGCATGAAAAACAAGTAAAAAGTAACTCGAGTATAATTGTAAAATAAGAAGTAACTTAAGAAGTAATTTGTATATAAGTGTTAAAAAAAAAAAGGAAAGTGAAAAAGGACCAAGAAAACAGTCAAGAGCTGTTTGTACATTTACTTAGAGATACTTTAAAGGTTAGGGGTACTAAGGAAGGACAACAACAATTACTTCAGTTTTTGAAATGTGTAAAGGATGTGTGTGTGTCCCTGGTTCCCTGCAAAAGGGAGTATGAATCTAGTGATTTAAAAAGGTATGTGCAAATGAATGAGCGCGCTTTGTCTTGGTTTGTATTTTGACTGCTACTATGTTGCTGTTTTATGTGTTTATGTCTTTGAAAAGCTTGAGTGGTACTGGTACCTGTCTGCCTGTCATTATGGCCCGTTTTTTGTGTATTGACCTTTGCTATCCCGGAAGAGAGGAGGCGGGCCGCCTCTGCCTCTAGCCTCCTGTGCATTTTTATTGGATCAGATCCAGGACTTTGGGTCCCGAAAGAAAAACTTCTCTATGGTGAGGCATGACACTGGCCACCTTTATTGTTTTCTGGCCCACAGTCAGCCAGCAGCATCTGCAGAGGGCAGGAGGTGCAGGCGCATGCTCAGGTGGGCAGAGATACTACAGAGAGACATACTCTTGGGTACAGGGCGGCAGAGAGTTGACTGCTTGCTGCTGAAAAAATGCACGGATGTGTAACAGAGAATCTTTGATGGTGACTGAAGAAGTTAACAATTTTTTTTTCCAGGAATACTGGAAGCCAGGACACTCTGTACCCACTAGCGCTGCTCCCCTCTTCTTCCCTAAATCAAGTTCTTCACTGTGATAACACTCAAGGTCTTTTCTGCTGGCCAGCAATTTCTCATTTTAACCCTTCTCTGTCTTGATACTGCTTTAAAAAGATGTTGAGTTATACCAATCTGTGTACTTTGAAAAGTGTTGATTTAAAGTAATAGTCAAAGATGCATTATGTTTGGGGAAATTATGCTTTTGTTTTCACAGAAAAAATATGAGTTTTAATAATTTAGATCCAATGGGTTACAAATACTTATCATCTTTAAAGGAAATTGGATACAAATTATTATTGGTTAAGACAAAGAAAGCTACTGCTGGTTTCAAAAGTTTCACACTAGTACAGGTTTTTATATGTCACTAGAAATTTAAGTCATCTTTATTGTGATACATACACACATACATACATATATTATATATTTGGCTTTTGTTTGAAATGTATCTATGCAATATTCTGGAGTGCTGGATAAATTCACGAGAGGAGACATTCATGGAGATTTAGATGTTGTCTAAAGGACAAGGGGACAAACAAGAGACTAAAATGATATAAAAAACTCATATATGGACAATAATGAGTTTTAAGAAAAACTATTCTCAATATTTAGTTATGTTGTGATAATTTTGATTGATTTCTCCATTAATAAGGCTGGTGATTCTTCACTAAAGAATAGTTATGTTAATCATGCAATCATGTTCTTTAAAGGTAAAAGGAAGACTGAGGTCTTAAATACAAGTTAATAATTAATCATCATAGTACAAGCAATCCTCTGAGTTACAGGATTCTATATAATTGGCCTCCTATAAAATAAAAATACTAAAGCTCTTAGTTATTCAGACTCCCATAGAGAAGTTTAAACATGTTTCTTAAAAACTTCAACATCACATCTGTGGTTGGTAAATTAAAACTAAAGCCTAACTGCTCCTATGATGGTTAGTCACAGGTCAAAATGCTTTTATCGTGAGTCTATATTAATTTAGAGGGTCAAAAAAAAATAAAAAACTGAGAACATCAATATAGGTTGTAAGAATTTAAAGGCATAAAAGTTTAGAGATTATATGGATCTTAGAGGATATTCTAAAAAATATAAAATTTATAAAATATAATGGCTTTATATTAAAAATTTATAAGATTTCTTTCCCTTTTCTTAATTATTAAGAATATGAGTAAACAAGCTTCAAATGAGTCCATAAATTTAACTTCTGTTCCCAGTTTGTACCTGTTTTACCAGGTTTCCACGTGGCTGACAAACGCATCCAAGCAGGTAACAACCTGCTCCAAATGACTGAGTCCTGACCTTGCTGAAACCTAATGTGGACCAATCCAGCCAATGTGACCGCTTTTCAGCTTGTCAATGAGTGAGATCCTTCTAAGTTCCCTCATTGCTTTTGACTAACATCCTAGCCTTCCAGAGCCCTGAGAACAACATCCTAAGGACAGCAGGAAGTAATTACAAAAATAAATACATCATCCCTGTCCCCCCACCCCCATCCTGGAATGTTAGATAAAAAGGAAACTTCTCTGTCAATCATCACAGGGATTTTGATCATTAATGCCTTCAATAAATAATAATGTCTTTCTGGGAGCCATTAAACTAATGTTACTAAAATCTCAATATCAGCCTTTGAAATAAATTCATCTCAAGAATTTGAGATGATATACTAAGCAGAGGCAAGAAATTTTTTAAAGAGCAGCATTTTGTCATTAATAACCTTATAGCTAAACAACCCATTTCACAAGTTTAAACTGTCTTTACTGATGGTTCTAGAATTCATACCACTTATTGGACTGAATCAGTTTTGGTCACAATGATCTCCTTATTCCTCAGCGCAACAGAATGAGTTATGGACAGTCATTTAGGCATTGCAAGATTTTCCTACTGAAGCCCTTATTTAATATAGTGGCTGATTCCAAATATGTAGTTGGGTTCTAAAGACCATCTGCACTGCTTCTATTCATGTTAATAATCCTATACTGCAAGGGTTATTTTTAACATTACAAAAGTTACTGCGAAAACAAAATCATGTCTTGTTTATTGTGCATATACGAGCACATATTAAATCACCTGGACATTTAACAAAGGGAAATAATTTAGCTGATGATCTTGTAAACTTTGCTTTGACTGAGGATGAGCATCAACATTTGCATACCAATGCTCCTCACTTACATGTTCAATATAAGATTCCTTATAGACAAGCTAAGCGTATTTTTCTTAACTGTCCTATCTGTCTGTCATCCCCTGCATTTAATACAAAATATCCCTGGTTCGAAGGCTTGGGGGTTGGATTCCAACCATATTTGGCAAATGGATGTAACTCATATACCAGAATTTGGCCGGTTATCTTATGTTCATATGACCATAGATACATTCTCCTTCATGATATGGGCTACACCATTATTTGAGGGAGACAACTAATCATGTCATTACCCATTCATTTGAAAGTTTTGTAGTATTGGGGATGCCAACCATAATAAAGACAGACAATGGGCCTGCATACTCCTCTACAAAATTTCAGCGATTTTGTGATCAGTATGATATTAAGCATGTGACTGTCATAGACTATAACCCCCAAGGTCAAGCCATTGTAAGAAGAGCCCACTTTACCTTATAGCAACAAATTAAAAGACTAAAACGGAGAAAAATGCAGGACTTGGGTATAAAAGACATTTGGGCTTTACAGAATAATCCTAGAGCTATTATGCATCATATTTTATTTTAAACTTTTTAAATTTACCACAGGGAGACATTCTAACTAGAGCTGAGAAGCTTTTTGTGTCTGAAAAGCCTCAGGCTTTGGAGCCAGTTTCTTTTAAGGAACTTTGGGCGAAAGCTACTGTTGACACTGAAGGGTTCCGGCACAGTTGTTGTAGATGGAAGGGGTATGGTCTTGTGTCTTCTCAGGATGGCCACCAGCAGTGTGGGCTCCAGCACAGTTGTTGTAGATGAAAGGGGTATGGTCTTGTGTCTTCTCAGGATGGCCACCAGCAGTGGATTCCAGGCCGTTGGATCAAGGCCAGAAAAGCCAATTAAAACGGCTGTGCAGAGAAGAATGGCATCGAGGAAACAACCTTGAGGTGTTGGTGGTAGCAATGGCTCAGTTATCATTGGCCAGAAAAGTCCTCGTCTGAAAAGTTCCTGTGCCTACCTGGGGGCAAATTAAGTCTCTCACTGCTAATGGTCAAGCTGTTTTGAAGAGATGCGATAAACCTGTTACAGCCCAGAATCTTTTCCTGGCCATGTGTGCTTTACTGTTGGTAACTTCTGCAGAAGCTAATGGCTCCAGCTACAAAGAACAAGAAGACAGTTAATGGTCCTCAGCTTATGGCCTGGGGAGATGGAGGGATAAGTGGATCTTGAATGGCTACTCTACAATTTTCTGATGCTGTTCAGATGAATATTTGGAAGCTGGCTGCTGCCTTAAAGACTGTGTACTTCTATAATGGATCATTTTCTGGAACTGCTTGCTGCGGGAGTATCTTCCGCTGCTTCTGTCAATAGTCGCTGAAGCACGAGCCCACGGTGCTGCGGGAGCACCTTCTGCTCCCTCAGCCAATAGCCACTGAAATACCAGCCCACTGGGGCATGGTATATTTCTCTTTTAAAAAGAGCCACAGATCTCGGCTCAGGCCTCTTGGTTCCGGCGCTTGGTTCCGGCTCCTGCTCCCAGCTCCTGCTCCAGCGACTAGGCTCCCTTCCTGATGGTTTATGGTGTATGTAAGTTTTACCCCCCAAAATAAATAACCCCTTAAAACATGACTGGTGTGGGATTGATTCGCCGTTATTTGGTGCCCAGCATTTGGTTTAAGAACCACTTCCCCTCTACCCCCCACCCCCAGCTCGGCCTCTGGCTTAGCTACCTGCCGCCAGCTTGGCTTGGACAGCTCGGCTTGGCACGAGCCCTCCCTCAGCCATAACCTCCACGCCTCCCAGGATACACAGGCCCGGACAGTCTCTGCTGGCCTACTTTGCCCTGTTCTGCACAGATTTTTAAATTTTTTCTTGCAACGTGAGTCAAAGAGCTCACAGTGCAAGCTCCCTTTGAAGTTCCAGCCTTGCCATCCGCCATAACTGATTGAGAGTGTTGCAAGCAGCTTGACCCTTAATCCCAGCACAGGGACACGAGGCCCAAAGCACTAGGCCTCTTTAGCAACAGCGCAGTGGCTGTGTCACGACCCTCTGCATTGGGATGAACAGAGCGGCAGGGCAGGAGAGCCTGACCGGGGTAAGCCAGGCTGCCTTGTTTATTGGCCGCTAGAAACTCTCTGACATTTTGTGATCTGTGAATTTAACCTCTGGATTTGAGTGTATATATTCTAGAGTTTACTTCCTGAATCGACGCCATTGCCATGTGGATTCAGGTGTGCCCCACCTCCTACTGGCAGGCAACGGTCATTACAGGTAAGATTTTTCTTTTTGGTTGAAAATAAATACATACATACATACAAGTACAATTTCTTTTGATTGAAAATGTCAGAAAATATTACTATCCAAAAGTTCAATGGTTTTTTTAATTGAGCTATGGAGGATATTGTGAAGGATGTCTCTGATATTCCTCTTACTTTGTTATTCCTGGGATCTGTCGCTTTTCTGGTGTTTGGCTATTTTATAAGGAAGATACAGTCCTTACAGACTGAATCTACAATGCTGAGGGTAGAGATTAAAGCCTTAAGGACAATTCAGACTGATACCAACCTCCTCAAAAAAGAGTTTGGATGCAGCTAGGAATAATGGAATAGGACCGCGGTTCTATTTTGTTGGTTTTCGGAACCGAGGCCATGATTAAGAGGGACGGCCGGGGGCATTCGTATTGCGCCGCTAGAGGTGAAATTCTTGGACCGGCGCAAGACGGACCAGAGCGAAAGCATTTGCCAAGAATGTTTTCATTAATCAAGAACGAAAGTCGGAGGTTCGAAGACGATCAGATACCATCGTAGTTCCGACCATAAACGATGCTGACTGGCGATGCGGCGGTGTTATTCCCATATAAAGATTTGGAGGTGGATGGACATTTTGTTACCATGCAGATTTGGGACACGGCTGGTCAAGAGCGATTCTGAAGCCTGAAGACACCATTTTACAGAGGTTCTGACTGTTGCCTGCTTACTTTTAGCATTGATGATTCACAAAGCTTCCAGAATTTGAGCAACTGGAAGAAAGAATTCATATATTATGCAGATGTGAAAGAGCCTGAAAGCTTTCCTTTTGTGATTTTGGGCAACAAGATTGATATAAATGAACGGCAAGTGTCTACGGAAGAAGCCCAAGCCTGGTGCAGGGACAACAGCGACTATCCTTACTTTGAAACGAGTGCAAAAGATTCCACCAATGTTGCAGCTGCCTTTGAGGAGGTAGTTCGAAGAGTTCTGGCTACAGAAGATAGGTCAGATCACCTGATTCAGACAGACACAGTCAATCTGCACCGAAAGCCCAAGCCAAACTCATCTTGCTGTTGATGGCATTAAAGAGATGGTCGTTGCATTCTCTCTCTCTCTCTCTCTCTCACACACACACACACACACACTAGAGGAGGGTTCATCTACTAATAAAATTCAACTAACGAATATTGATTGCTGCCTCATTAGTTGGTGGGAAAAGGGACACATTCACTCTGGAGGAAAATCTATTTACTCGGTAATGGCACCTTACCTTTATAAATTGTAATGGTTGTCTGTTTGATTTAAAATTAGTGCTATTAAGATGACCAAGAATTGAATTGTAATTCAAACAAAAGCCTTGAATATTCTAGAAGTTACACTTAGGTTGTTTTCCCCACAAGAAAATGGAAAATTACTTTTATATGTGTATATTTTTATGTAATTAGCATTCTATTCTTGGTCCAGCGAAGTAAATTCCTGTAACAATACTATTAAAGATCAAAATCTAATGCAAAAAAAAAAAAGAGTTTGGAGGTTTCAAGGAGGAGACTAGATCAGAGTTTGGAGTTCTCAAGGAGGAGACTAGATCTTTGTCTGATATGACTCGGTCGACTGACCAAAATATCAAGAAGGTACAGTCTGATATTGCTTCTTTAGAAGGGAGTTTCACTGCTCTGGAGGAGGGCACAACCAAAATGACTCGTAACCTCCAGTCCATGACTGTAAGTGCTGAAACATTAGTTGAGAGGATTATAACCATTGAATGTGAAAATCGGACTTTATCAAAAGGGTATGATAGATTAATTGACAGAATTTCCATACAAGAAGGCACAGTACATGCCATGAGGATTATGTCCAAGGAGGATATGGTATCTCTAAAAGACAAGCTTTATGCCTTAGAATTATCAATGAAGGCGATTGTGTCCAAGGAGGAAATGGTGTCTCTGATGGACAAGCTCCATGCCTTAGAATTATTAATGAAGGCTTTGGAGCATAATACTGGACAGGAGATTCAGGACTTACAGAAGGCAATGGTGAGCAGATTTACTAAGATTGAGGCAATCATAGACTCTGATGAATAGGAGCAAAAGGTAGAAAGGCAACATTCACCTCAAAAAACTATCAGTCTACATAGAGTTATACTTGCCTTTCCAGTAATAATATCAGAAAAGATAACCGGCTCCAAAAACCCTAAGGTCATTAAAGAACATACATGGGAGCCTATACGTATAAATGATGTGAAAGAATTTAAATAAGCAATTGTGAATTATGGACTACATTCATCCTTTGTTAGGGAGATGTTAAAATCCTGGGCTCTGAGCAGCAGGGCCGCCCCTCAAGATTGGAACCAGCTCATGTCAGCTGTCCTCGAGAACGGACCTTTATGGCATTTCAAATGCCTATTCAAACAAGAGGCCAGACTTTTACAACAACAAGAATCAGCAAAAGGAATTGAGGTTTCTCTAGATCAAATTCTAGGGGAAGGACTTTACTCTGATCCTCAGGAACAAGCTCTTTATGATGAAAACATTTTATCCATATGTGCTACAGCAGCTCTAAGGGCCTGGGACAGGTTCTCTCAGGTCAGAGAGTAGAATCATATATCAAGGTCAAACAGGGTCAGAGAGAACCCTTTAGTGACTTTTTACAAAGACTAACTAAGGTTGTACAAATAGGGATTCCTGATCCAGAAGCAAGAAATATAGTAATTGAGTCTTTGGCTTATGAGAACGCCAATGTAGAATGCAAAAGGATTCTGGGGCCTTTAAAGCTCAGATCAGTGCCTTTGGATGAATGGGTTTTACATACAATGAAGGTTGATACATTTGATTATGGCAATGAAACATGGGTGCAAAAAGCAATTTCCAAAGGTAAAAGGAGACATCAGATTACAAAATGCTTTCATTGTGGCAAAATGGGACACATGAAAAGGGACTGCAGACAATGGAATTCCAGGAACAATGCCTCTTCTAGGAATAACAGGAATAGGAGGACTCAGCCTTCAGATTTATGTAGGAGATGTAGAAAGGGCAGGCATTGGACGAATGAGTGTAGGTCAACAAGAGATAAACAGGGCAACCCGTTGCCACCAGGAAACTCAATAGGGGGCCTCTCGAAGCCCCCCATGGCAAATGTGGTTCAGTCATTTCCGATCACTGCAGAGAACGTGCCTATTCAGGGAAATTAGAATGCCCCATGCCTGCTGTTAAAAGCAATAACGGCCGGAAGGATGAGTTAAATGTGGTGAATGAATCAAGAAATCTAAGAGGACAAAGTAAACGTATATTCTGGCAGACTTCTATAAATGAACAAAGACCACAGCTAAGAGTGTGTGTAAATGGCAAATTTATTACTGGCTTACTGGACACAAGTGTGGATGTAAGTATCATTATTCCAGAATCTTGGCATCCGCATTGGCCTCTTCCAGAGGTAGATATTCAGTTCTTAGGAATTGGAACCCTATCTCGAGTAAGACAAAGCATGAGATGGGTCAATTGTATAGGTCCAGACAGACAAATAGGAAAACTAAGGCCATATGTAGCAAATATTACAGTGAATTTATGGGGCCGTGACCTATTGCAGCAATGGAATACCCAAATTAACACTCCTGCTTCTTCCAGAGCCAATATTTCTGAGGACAATATTACAAGATATTACAGATGGTGGAAACCAGCCATTAGAGCTATTCAAGAACACAACACAATTGATGGCCCTTCAGAGGTACCCACAGCCATGCCTCTACAATGGTTGACTGAGAAACCAATATGGACTAAACAGTGGCCTTTAGCTGAGGAAAAGTTACAGGCTTTAGAACAGCTGGTACAAGAGCAATTAGATGCTGGACATATAGAAGAATCTACCAGCCCTTGGAACTCTCCTGTATTTGTTGTTAAGAAAAAATCTGGTAAATGGAGAATGGTGACAGATCTTAGAGCTATCAACAAGGTTATTCAACCTATTGGCCCTCTGCAATCTGGACTTCCTCTGCCCTCCCTGTTACCAAAGGGATGGCCTCTTATAGTTATTGATCTGAAAGTTTGTTTCTTCACTATACTATTACAAGAAAAAGATAGAGAAAAGTTTGCCTTCATAGTGCCTACTTATAATAACTCTCAGCCTGCAAGGAGGTACCAGTGGACCGTCCTCCCACAGGGAATGTTAAACTCTCCCACCCTGTGCCAATATTTTGTAAGCCAACCATTGACAATTATACACAAACAATTTCCTAAGTCCATAATATACCACTATATGGATGATATCCTGATATCTGATCAAAACAAAGACACCTTTGAAAGGCTGTTTGAAGAAGTAAAAATAGTATTACCTAAATGGGGATTGCAAATTGCTCCTGAAAAAATTCAGAGAGGAGATTCTGTTAATTATTTAGGTTATAAAATAGGTTTACAAAGAATTAAGACTCAAAAGGCACAAATCAGGAGAGATCGGTTACGAACTCTTAATGACTTTCAAAGACTGTTAGGAGACATTTCTAGTCTACGACGAGCTGTTGGGATAACACCTGATCTAATAATTCATTTAAACAAAACCTTAGACGGTGACAAAGATTTGAATAGTCCCAGAGAGTTAACAGCTGAAGCAGAAAAGGAACTGACGATGGTTGAGGAAAAATTACAGGAGGTACCTGTAGATAGGGTGGATCCAAATCTTAGTTGCATTCTAGTCATATTGCCTTCCAGAATTTCTCCTATGGGAATTTTAATGCAGAGGGAAGATACTATTTTAGAATGGATCTTTTTACCACACAAACCAAGTAAAAAATTAAAAACTTATGTGGAAAAAGTCTCTAAATTGATTATAAAAGGAAAATTGAGACTTCATCAATTAGCAGGTATAGACCCAGCAGAAATTAAAGTGCCTTTCACTGCTGATGAGATAAAAAAGCTGTGGGAAGACAATGAACCATGGCAAAGAGCTTGTGCTATTTTTTTTGGGAGAAATCAATAACAATTACCCAAAAAGCAAGAGACTTAACTTTATAAAGAGAACTTCTTGGATCCTCCCTCGAATTGTTCATGATGCTCCAAAAACCAGAGCTCGTACATTTTATACCGATGCTAATAAATCAGGGAAAGCAGGTTACAAATCAGAAGAATTGAGTAAAGTGGAACAAAGTCCTTATGATTCTGTCCAGAAGGCAGAATTATATGCCATCCTTATGGTGCTTAGGGATTTTAAAGAACCTCTTAATATAATTACTGACTCACAATATGCAGAAAGAGTTATTTTGCATATTAAAACTGCTGAATTTATACCTGATGATACAGAACTGACCTCATTGTTTATCCAGGTACAAGACATGATCAGAAACAGGCTCTGTCCTATGTATAAAACGCATATCTGATCCCATACGGGTCTGCCAGGTCCTCTAGCACAAGGTAATGCAGATATTGATCAATTATTGATTGGTAGTGTGCTGCAGGCATCTGAATTTCATAAAAAACATCATGTCAATAGCAAAGGCTTGAAAAAAGAGTTTTCTATTACATGGCAATAAGCTAAGGAGATTGTAAAGAAATGTCCTACTTGCTCTTTTTATAACCAAACACCATTGGCTGCAGGGACTAATCCAAAGGGTATTAAAAGGAATAAAATTTGGCAGATGGATGTGTTTCACTTTCCAGAATTTGGCAAATTAAAATATGTACATCACACCATTGACACGTACTCAGGTTTCCAATGGGCAACTGCTTTAAGCTCAGAAAAAGCTGATTCAGTAATAACTCATTTGTTAGAAATTATGGCCATCATGGGTATACCTACACAGATAAAGATGGATAATGGTCCAGCTTATGTTTCTAGGAAAATGACACGATTTTTTGTTTATTATAATATTAAGCATGTTACAGGTATACGATACAATCCTATAGGTCAAGCAGTTATAGAAAGATCAAATTGAACTATAAAAGATATGTTGAACAAACAGAAAGGGGTGGAAAATACCCCCAGGAATAGGTTACATAATGCTTTATTAACCTTGAATTTTCTCAATGCTAATGAGAAGGGGACAATGGCTGCAGAAAGACATTGGATATTGGAAAAGTCTGCTGAATTAAATCAACCAATTTATTTAAAGGATGTGCTGACCTCACAGTGGAAGCCAGGAGATGTGCTACATTGGGGAAGGGGTTTTGTTCTTGTTTTCACAGGAGAAGAAAAATTGTGGATACCATCAAAATTAATAAAGGTTAGATCTGAAGAGAAGAAACCTCTTGGAAAGGAGAAATGACAGCATCTACAATGATGATGACCATACAGGTGGTAAGAAAAACATAAAAAGGGGGCAGGGTTCTGTTCTTGTCTCCACAGGAAAACACTCGTCTTTGAAAAATTCAAAGGACCCTGGATGTTTGAATACTGACAGATGGAAAAATAACTACCCAATATGGATTATCAAGAAAACTGAATAGGTTCTGTGAGTATGAAGCTCTGGAATATACTAAATCATATTTCTGAATTTATAGAGCTGGTTTTGGAGTTGGACTCTTGGCTTGGTCCCTCTCTAATTCCAAGCCTGTTGTTAGGAGAAAAACCCAGAGTTTCTGGAGTTTCTGTCTTATGTCAAAAGCCATGATATGAGACAGAAAGAAATATGAGTTTAGAAAACATCTTTGCTTTTCTTCATATCTATCATACTTTTCATTGAATATGTCTATCATACCTTTCATTGAATATATGTTTGTATATGTCTATATAATTAATGTTTAAGTTTTTCACAATGAACAATGAGTTTTTTCTGCACTGACATTTGAAGTTTCCAGGAAGAAGATGGGACCCCCATAACAACAACTCCACTCAGTTGATATGACATTGTGATACTGATAGTGCTACTACAAGTCCTGTTTCGGGTATCAGCTGCAAAGATGATTCCAACTTGGTTAGCTGAAATGGTGCAGATCTTGTACAACATTCTGGCCAGACCTCCACAAAATACTCAGAGACTGTTTGCAATTTTAAAAGATATTGACCTTAAAATTTAACCATCATTTTAGTTTCACAGGATCCTCCAGAAAGAACCATACCCCTATGACAGCTGGAAGTAATTCTAGAGGACGATGTCCCCTCTCTCAGCAAACTTTGTCCTCAGGTTTAGGAACAATATTTAGGGATTGATTATTAGTATACAGTTGAGAGTTGGGAAAGGAATTTTATAAGTTCAGAGATCTTTTGGAAAAAAAAGGAGATAATTGGATAGATAATAATGGTATTTGTGAGTTATTGTTTATAGATAATTACATTGGCATATATTGAATATTGTATGTATGCATGCTTCTACCTGTTTAAAACATTTTTATGTATTGTTATATATTGTATTGATATATGTATACCATATTGCAGTGTTCATTTCTACCTCTGATTAAGATACTTATATATTGTTTATGTATTGATATTTATTGTTTACATTTAGAGGTCATTGTCCTCATTTATTGCACAGTTGTTTATTCTATTAGTCTTTAAGTTAGATACATGTTAAGAATTGTAGATCAGCTCCCATACCCCTGGGGCCACAAGATATCCCCAGAGCTGCTCCCTGGCGCTCTGAGCCTGGGCTGTGGGCTCAGCCGGGCAGGAGCAGTTCCTGTGCTTTGAGAGCCTGCCTGACAGGCAGGTCCTGAATTAGCTCAGCCACATTCCTGGCCAGCAAGAGACAGTGATCTTCTAGCAGACATCCATTGGAGGAGGGGTGAGTTTGCTCCTGGTCCGAGGGCTTCGGCTAGGAGGAATTCAGACTTTCCCCGCCCCCCCCCTCGTCTTTCTGGTCGCCCTGCAGTGGTGGCTACACCCTGCGGAGCTCTCCCGAGTCCCATCCCAGCCTTCATCCAGGTATACCTTCCTCTCTTCCCCCCTTCCCCCTGGGGCCACAAGATCTCCCCAGAGCAGCTCCCTTGCATGCTGGGCCAGGGCTGTGAGTGCAACCGGCAGGAGGGAGTGCCTGTGTTTCAATAGACCGCCTGAGGAAAGGTAGACCTTCTGTCAGTGAAGTCCCTGCCCAACAAGGGAACCTGACCTGGTACCAGAAGATCAAATATAGAGCAGTTGAAGAAAGAGATGGGCAGACGCCAAGGCAAGAACTCCTCCAACAATCTAAAAAACAACATGAAATAACCAGATCCCAATGACCCTACAATAGAAGGACTTGAACCTCTTAATTCAGAAGAATTGGAAAAAAATGCCATTATGAAAGCAATAGAGTCCCTTAAACAGGATATGAATAATTCCCTTAAAGAACTGGATGTGAAGTACAACAAAGGGATTGAAGAAATGAGTAAAGAAATGGATGAGAAGTATAACAAAAAGTTTGAAGAAATGAGTAAATCCGTGAATGATACACGGGAAAACCAAGAAAAAACAATCAAACTGGTAATGGAAACAGTTCAAGAATAGAAAACTGAAATGGAGGCATGAAGAAAACACAAAACGAGGGCTGGCTGGATATGGAAAATCTAGGTAAATGAACAGAGACTACAGAATCAAGCATAACCAATAGGATACAAGAGATGGAAGAACGAATCTCAGAGTCTGAAGATACCATAGAGAAAATAAATTCTCAGATAAAGAAAACAGCAAATCCAACAAATTCTCATCACAAACCATTCAAGAAATCTGGGACACAATAAAAAAATCAAATCTAAGAATAATAGGGATTGAAGAAGGAGAAGAACTGCAGATCAAAGGCCCAGAAAATATATTCAACAAAACTTTAGAAGAAAACTTTCCCAACCTAAAGAATGATATCTCTATGAAGGTTCAAGAAGCATACAGAACACCGAATAGACTTGATCAAAAAAACCATCCCCTCGCCATATAATAATCAAAACACAAAACATACAGATTAAAGAAAGAATATTAAGAGCTGCAAAGGAAAAAGGTCAAGTAACTTAAAAAGGTAAACCTATCAGACTTACACCAGACTTCTCTATGGAAACCATGAAAGCCAGAAGATCTTGGATAGAGGTACTGCAGAAACTAAGAGACCATGGATGCAAGCCCAGACTACTATACCCAGCCAAGCTATCATTCACTATCAATGGAGAAAACAAAATATTCCAGGATAAGAACAAATTTAAACAATTCGTAGCCACAAACCCAGCCTTACAGAAAATAATAGAAGGAAAATCACAACCCAAGGAATCCAACATTGCCAACACTGCCTACAATAACTCAAACATCTAGCGACCCTTCATGAGCTTAACTCAAAGAAGGGACACATACAAACTCTATTAAACAAACAAACAAAAAATAATAATAACCGGAGTCAACAAACACTGGTCATTAATATCACTTAATATTAATGGATTCAATTCACCTATAAAAAGGCACAGACTAAGAGATTGGATACAAAAACAGGATCCAACATTCTGCTGTATACAAGAAACACACCTCAACCACAAAGACAGACATCTACTCAGAGTAAAGGGTTGGGAAAAGGTTTTTCAGGCAAACGGACCTAAGAAACAAGCAGGTATAGCCATTCTAATTTCCAACAAAATTGACTTCAAACTAAAATCAATCAGAAGAGATGGAGACAGACATTTTATACTCATAATAGGAACAATTCATCAGGAGGTAGTCTCAATCCTGAATATCTATGCTTCTAATATAAAGCCTCCTACTTATGTAAAAGAAACACTTCTAGAACTCAAGACAGTTATCAATCCACAGACACTAATAGTAGGAAATTTCAACACTCCTCTCTCACCAATGGACAGGTCAATCAGACAGAAACCTAGCAGAGAAATAAGAGAATTATTGGAGGTATTGAAACAAATGGACTTAACAGATATCTATAGAACATTCCACCCAAATAGGGAAGAATATACCTTCTTCTCTGCGGCTCATGGAACCTTCTCGAAAATTGACCACATACTGGGTAACAAAGCAAACTTCCACAGATACAAAAAAATATTAGTAACCCCCTGTGTCTTGTCAGATCACCATGGATTAAAGTTAGAATTCAACAACAGTGCTACCCCCAGGAAGTCAACAAATTCATGGAAGTTGAACAGTCAACTACTGAATCACCCCTGGGTCAAGGAAGAAATAAAGGAAGAAATTAAAGTCTTCCTTGAATTTAATGAAAATAAAGACACAACATACTCAAACCTATGGGACACTATGAAAGCAGTGCTAAGAGGAAATTTCATAGCACTAAGTGCCCAATTAAAGAAAACGGAGAAAGCACACATTGGAGACTTAACAGCACACTTGAAAGCTCTAGAAAAAAAAGAAGCTGATACACCCAGGAGGTCTAGAAGACTGGAAATAATCAAACTGAGGGCTGAAATCAACAAAATAGAAACACAGAAAACAATCCAAAGAATCAATGAATCAAAAAGCTGGTTCTTGGAGAAAATCAACAAGATTGACAAACACCTATCCAAATTAATCAAACGGCAGAGAGAGAACATGCAAATTAATAAGATCAGAAATGAAAAGGGGGACATAACCACAGACACAGAGGAAATTCAGAGAATCATTAGATCTTACTGCGAAAATTTATATGCCACAAAGTTGGAAAATGTAAAAGAAATGGACATCTTTTTAGATAAGTACCATATACCAAAGTTGAACCAAGACCAGGTGAACAATCTAAATAGACCTGTCAGTCGTGAAGAATTAGAAGCTGTTATCAAAAATCTCCCTAGCAAAAAAAGTTCAGGACCAGATGGTTTCAATGCAGAATTCTACCAGAACTTCCAGGAAGAGCTAATACCTATACTCCTTAATGTATTTCACAATATAGAAACAGAAGAATCATTGCCAAATTCTTTTTATGAAGCTACAGTTACTCTGATACCAAAACCACACAAAGACACAACCAAGAAAGAGAATTACAGACCAATCTCACTCATGAACATTGACGCAAAAATACTCAATAAAATACTGGCAAACTGAATCCAAGAATACTTTAGAAAAATCATACATTATGATTAAGTGGGCTTCATCCCAGAGATGCAGGGTTGGTTCAACATACGCAAATCTATCAATGTAATCCATCATATAAATAAACTGAAAGAAAAAACCATATGATCATTTCATTGGATGCTGAAAAAGTATTTGACAAAATTCAACACCCTTTTATGATAAGGGTGTTGGAGAGACTGGGTTTACGAGGATCATACCTGAATATAACAAAAGCAATATATAGCGATCCGACACCTAACATCAAATTGAACAGAGAGAAATTCAAAGCCATTCCACTAAAATCAGGAACACGACAAGGCTGTCCACTCTCTCCATACCTCTTCAATATAGTGCTTGAAGTTCTAGCAATAGCAATAAGACAACATAAGGGGATCAAGGGGATTCGAATTGGAAAGGATGAAGTTAAGCTTACGTTATTTGCAGACGATATGATAGTACATAAGTGATCCCAAAAACTCTACCAAAGAACTCCTACAGTTGATAAACACCTTTAGTAATGTGACAGGATACAAGATCAACTCCAAAAAATCGGTTGCCCTCCTATACACAAAGGACAAAGAAGCAGAGAAGGAAATCAGAGAAACATCACCTTTCATGATAGCCACAAATAGCATAAAATATCTTGGGGTAACTCTAACCAAGGAAGTGAAAGATCTATTTGACAAGAACTTTAAGTCCTTGAAGAAAGAAATTGAGGAGGATACCAGAAAATGGAAAGACCTCCCCTGCTCTTGGATTGGGAGAATCAACATAGTAAAAATGGCAATTCTACCAAAAGCAATCTATAGATTCAATGCAATTCCCATCAAAATCCCACCAAACTTCTTCACAGACCTTGAGAGAACAATAATCAAGTTTATATGGAAAAACAAAAAACCCAGGATAGCCAAAACAATCTTATACAATAAAGGAACTTCTGGAGGCATTACCATCCCTGACTTCAAACTCTATTACAGAGCAACAGTGTTGAAAACAGCTTGGTATTGGCATAAGAACAGAGAAATCGACCTATGGAATCGAATAGAAGACCCGGGTATTAACCCACAAACTTATGAACACCTGATTTTTGACAAGGGAGCTAAAGGTATACAATGGAAGAAGGAAAGCATCTTTAACAAATGGTGCTGGCATAACTGGATGTCAACCTTTAGAAGAATGGAAATAGATCCATATCTATCACCATGCACAAAACTCAGGTCCAAATGGATTAAAGACATCAACATTAATCCGACCACTTTGAACCTGATAGAAGAGAAAGTGGGAAGTAGTCTACAAGATATAGGCACAGGAGACCACTTCCTAAGCAGAACCCCAGGAGTGCAGACAATAAGAGAAACAATGAATAAATGGGATCTACTGAAACTGAGAAGCTTCTGTAAAGCAAAGGACACTGTCAGTAAGACAAAAAGGCTACCTTCCGACTGGGAGAAGATCTTCACAAAGCCCTCATCAGACAAAGGTCTGATCTCCAAAATATACAAAGAACTCAAGAAACTAGACACTTAAACTCTAATTAACCCAATTAAAAAATGGGGTGCTGATCTGAACAGAAAATTCACAATAGATGAACTTCGAATGGCCAAAAGGCACTTAAGGTCATGCTCAACCTCCTTAGCGATCAGGGAAATGCAAATCAAAACCACTTTGAGATACCATCTTACACCTGTCAGAATAGCCAAACTCAAAAACACCAATGATAGCCTATGCTGGAGAGGATGTGGAATGAGGGGAACACTCACCCATTGTTGGTGGGAATGCAAACTTGTGCAGCCACTGTGGAAATCAGTGTGGCGGTTTCTCAGGAAACTGGGAGTCAACCTCCCTCGGGACCCAGCAATTCCACTCTTGGGAATATACCCAAGAGATGCCCTAACATACTACAAAAGCATTCGTTCAACTATGTTCATAGCAGCACTATTTGTAATAGCCAGAACCTGGAAACAACCTAGGTGCCCCTCAATAGAAGAATGGTTAAAGAAGGGTAAGATGGTTTTGAAAAATCTCTTGCCTGTTAAAAATAATCTGTCCGTTATTCTAGGCCTTAGTCAAATTTGGTTGCTTCAACGTTGCAAACAGGTCTTTGGTGATTGCCCAGGTCGCCAGTTGTCTCTGTGATTTGCTGCATGTTTTGGAAGTTCTTTGATTGCATTTCCTAATTACTCAGGTAACATTATTTCCCTTCTTGGATCTTCTATGGGGTTGAAGACTAGATAAATGTAGCTACTTTCCTCTCATGACTTGGTCAAGTTATTTATTATACAAGACTTTAGCTAGTTAGAATAGGATATTTGTACTTATTGTATATAATTGTGTAGGTTTGTACTTACTGTATATACTTTTGTAGTAGGCTTAGAACTCTCTTACTTAAACAAAAGGGGGAGGTGCTACGGGAGTATCTTCCACTGCTTCAGCCAATAGTCGCTGAAGCACGAGCCCATGGTGCTGCGGGAGCGCCTTCTGCTCCATCAGCCAATAGCCGCTGAAATACCAGCCCACTGGGGCATGGTATATCTCTCTTTTAAAAAGAGCCACAGATCTTGGCTCAGGCCTCTTGTTTCAGGCGCTTGGTTCCGGCTCCTGCTCCAGCGACTAGGCTCCCTTCCTGACGGTTTATGGTGTATGTAAGTTTTACCCCTTAAAATAAATAACCCCTTAAAACATAACTGGTGTGGGATTGATTCGCCGTTACCTGCTTCCATTGCTTCTGTGTATAACTTCACTATGTATAAAAGCTGGAATGTTGCAGCTTGTGTTCCTTTGCCTTATTTACTGTTATTTGGAATTTTTTTCTGAAAATATTTCTTGTGTTAACTTATATATACACTTACTTAAATAATTCTATTCTTTTAAATGGTCAGTCCATCATGATTGTGAAACGGCAACCCTACATTTGGTTACCTGTAAAATTAAATAGACCTTGGTCATTTAATTCTTTAATTCAGTTAACAGCAGAGTTTTTTTTTTTTTAAAGAAATTGTTTGTTTGTAGTAAAAGATTTATTGGAACAGTTGTTGTTGTATTATTAAGTCTTAATTTCAGTTGTGACACTAGCCACAGTGTCTGGAATAGCCTTACACAATTCGTTGCAGACTAAACATTATGTTGAAGCTTGGCATAAAGATTCTCATAAACTTTGGTCCCAGCAAGCTGGAATTGATGCCAGATTACAGAATGAAGTTAATGACTTAAAGCAGACGGTATCCTGGAGAAAAGGTGATGATGTTAGAAAAAGAACAAAGATTACATTGTGATTGGAATTCCACTACTTTTTTGTTACTGATTTGGCTTTTAATGAATCTGTATTAGCCTGGAAAAAAAATGAAAAATTATTTTTTGGGCAACAAATCTGTAAGACAAAAAATTGAAAAATTGCATTTTAATATTGAATCTATATTTGCACAGAAGTTTCCAGAGATGACAGATGCTGACATTGCTCAATAGATTGCTGAGGAACTACAGGGTTAGACCTAAAGCTTGGGTACAAAGTCTGTCCCACACTGCTCGCAGTATGGGATAGTAGTTATTGTTATAGGTTTGCTTATCTTACTGTTTTATTTACTGCTTATTAAGCCTCATTAGTCGAGCATGTAAGAATTGCTGTTAAATATGCGGATTAACAAACTAACTCGTTATAAAAGGAAAAAGGAGGAAGAAGTGGAGGATCAGTTTTGAACTGCATAAAGACCTCTGTGCAGGGGTGACTTGAGGTACATTCTTGCTGACAGGCTTGGCAAACCAAGCCAGGAGGAGGCAAACCTCTCCCATCAGTAGTAGAGTGCCTTGTCAATGGTCAGTCCTTGAGAACAGATGTGCACTATAACACCCGATTCTGTGTTACCCTCTCAGTACAGTTCGTGGGCAACCGTACCTTACGCGAGTTTGGGCAATCTCCATACCTGGAGATTGAAATAAAGACACAAGAGAACATGGTCATTCGACAAGATATCACCGAATGCCACTTTATTCAGCTTTTTGTAAAACTAATATACTTTGGCCCCAGTAAAGGAATTCCCTTCCAGCCAGAGGGGAACCTAGCACTGTATGGAACCTGGCACCACAGGGAATTCCTTCCCCGGCAGGGGGGAGCCTGGTGCTGTGTAGGGACTCCTTCCTGGCAGGTGGGAAATTACCATACCAAAGATAAAACGAAGCCCTACAGCTAAATCACCAGGCTGTGTCAGAGATAACAGGAGCTAGCAGGAAGCTGAGCTGGCTGACCAGAACTGTCCTCGAGATGCCCCCCAGGGAGCAGGGGCAGACCTGGGCCCTACAGTGCACTGTAGTTCAAAGGTCTGATTAGGTTGTGGTTTGTCTTCTGATGAGGTGTTTTTACATGTCATGTTACAGCAAGAGTTATTCCCATAACACCAGGCTTTTTGTTTAGATTAACTAGGACATGCAGCTCTTGAAATTATTTGCAACCAAGTGACTAGTCTATGAAACTATTTTCATGTATTATGGGAACCTAGTTTGAATCGTGATTTGAGTATTATAAAAAGAGCACTAGCTTTGCAATAAAGTATGCAGTTCTATCTCCTACTCTGCATCCCCTGTGTCCTGATTTCTGCGGCACTACTGAGGGTCATCCATAACCGAGGAAGTTGGGGAAGGGTCCCCAACACACTACCAGCCTGTAATACCTTATTATCCTAAACAGTGGGTAATAACTATTTTCAAGGACTACAAATTTGCAATTATATTGTTAAATGAATTATATAGGTATAATACCTTGAACATGAGTAGATATGTATGTACAATAATCTACCCATTTATCCTATCATATATGTATCCCCCTCTTTTCTTTTCAAAACAAGAACTCTGAATCTAATCTCCTTTGTTCAACTTTCTTCATGGTCATAACAAATAATACCCCCTCAATCAATGACAAACATGCATAACCCAAAACTACCCACCCCCAAATAAAATACTCTTTAAACTTTTGCTTTTATTTGTCCCTTTTCAGGTGGTTCTTCTGACATGAGACATAATGTAATGATATTTCATTTGCATTTTAATAAATAAAGCTTGCCTAAAGTTCAGAGAGTAATCAGCCATACTGATCAGCTTTGCAGACCAGACAGTGGTGACACACACTGTTATTCCTTTGGGACACTTTAAGAACTAACCACACCCACCCCAGCTACTTCTGACCTCGTCGCCATCTTGACCCTCTCTTTCCTGTTCGTCTCTTACCGTGTGCACATGTGTTTTTCCTCTCTCTGTTTGTCTATGTCTCCCCTTCTTTAAGTAATAAATGTTTAGCTTTATGTATAGCCTTATGTTCATTTACTCTGCCGTCCACCGCATCCAGCCACCTGACTCTGCCGCTCGCCCGGTGACCCTGACTCCCATGGCCGCATGGCGCTGCCACCCTGGAGATCTTGCGGGGACCCACAGCCACTAGCAGCTGCTCTGCGAGCTGCCCGGGACATCTCAACATCATATTATTTTTAAAAAGAACAATACACACCTTTTATCCTAAAGTTCAGAGAGTAATCAGCCATACTGATCAGCCTTGTAGATCAGACAGTGGTGACACACACCTTTTATCCCAGTAGCAGTAAAGGTGCACAGTTTTAATCCCAGCACTAGGGAGGAATGTAAGACAGGAGGAGATAGATCTTACATAGTCTCATTCTGAGGATTCCTGGAGCTAGAATTGCCATTTCTGACTGAGGAAGAGACAGTGGCTGGCTGTTTTGCTTTTCTGACCTTCAGATTGAACCTCAATTTCTGTCTCTGGATTTTTATTAATTGTGCTTCAAAAGAGATTTCAGATTTCACTTTAATAAGCACGTTCCAACTGTAAAGTCAGCTTTAATCTTTAATTGGACTTGGACTACAAAAAGACTATTTGTCTGCAGAAAGTAGCAAAAACAAACATTTGGGAAGATTTATGAAATTTTATCCTGTTGTAAATGTGATATACCAATAGGCTAACTTACTCTTTTTCTTGAGACTTTTTTTTTTCTGGATGATCTGTGCTTTTTCTTTAGATGTCTCATTTGTCAAGTTGTCTTCAGATTCTTTAGCTGGATGCCTTTATTATCAAGAAAAGACAAAAACAAAACCCTTTCCCAACCCTAATTTTGGGAGAGATTCTCTTTTAGCTTGTTATATCTGATCAAATGAAAAGCATCTGCTAGTTTTGTAGGCTAGTTTAAATTAAACAGTCATGCTGTTTGATGAGCTGTCATCTCTTCTAATTAAGGAAGGTCTCTTGTTAAAGAAAGAGTTGTCTCTTGTTCAAATTGAATCTTTATCAAATTTGATGGCATTCATAGCCTCTCTTCTCCTGGGAAAAGAAAAGCAAAATCCCTCCCCCAATGTAACACATGTCATGGTTTCCATTCTGAGGACAGTACATCTTTAAAGTATATCAGCTAATTTAATTCTGCAGTTTTTTCCTACTATCCGGTGTCTTTCCACAGCTATTGTTCTTTTTTCATTAGCATTTAGAAAATTCAAAGATAATAAAGTTGTTTCTGCCAGTTGCTTAGCAAAGTAAAGCCAGGTAGGAAATACAAACAGAGATAGAAAGAGGGAGAAGATGGAGTTGATGAGATGCCATGTAGCTGCTGAAGGAGAAAGATGCCTGAACATTACCAGTAAGCCACAATTTTATGCTGATACATAAATTAATAGAAATGGATTTATTTAAGATTTAAGAGCTAGCTAGGAATACACTTGAGCCATTGGCCAGTGTTGCAAACTAATACAGTTTTTGTTTGATTATTTGGGTCTGGAAGGCTGGGAAACAAAAGCTCAGTCTTTGTTTACAATTATCCTTTTATATTGAGAATCAGCATTTTCAAAAGCCAGAGATTCAATTATTATTTGTTTAGTTCTGAACTAGGTATCATTCTATTTACTGCTGATGTCAGTGAAGAAATCAGTGAAGATTTCTTTAGGGCCCTGTATAACTTTAGTAAATTATTCAATCTTTTTTCCTGCTTCTTCAATTCTGTTCCAAGCATTCAAAGCTGCTGCACAGCATAAAGCCAGAATGTGACCATCATATAGAGATTGCCTTTCTACAGTAACATAATCTCCTTCTCTAAGAATCTGATCTTGGGAGAGTCACACACCTCTAGCTTTATTCCACTGTTTAATAGTCTTAGCCTCTTCTCTGAATCAGGACTTCATTTCAACTGTTAGCCAGGCTCTAAAACAGTTTTAACCAACTCTACCCATTTTTTAGGGATAATTCTATTACAAAATGACCAAACAGTCTGGGATTCCTCTGCCTTCTCTGTTACCAAAAGGATGGCCTCTTATAATTATTGACTTGAAGGATTGCTTCTTCACTATACCTTTACAAGAAAAGGATAGAGAAAAATTTGCCTTCACGGTGCCTACTTATAATAACTCTCAGCCTACTAGGAGATACCAGTAGTGTATCCAGGAGTGACCCAGCCTGTGTCAATACTTTGTAAGTCATCCACTGGAAATAATATGTAAGCGATTCCCTAAGTCTATAATTTACCATTACATGGATGACATTTTGCTATACTATTCAAACATATATACTTTAAAAAGAATGTTTGAGGAAGTAAAGATAGTTTTGCCTAAATGGGGATTACAAATTGCTCCTGAAAAGATTCAAAGAGGAGATTCTGTTAATTACCTAGGTTACAGAATAGGTTTACAGAAAATTAGAACACAAAAGGCACAAATTAGGAGAGACCGGTTATGGACTCTTAATGACTTTCAAAGACTGTTAGGAGACATTTCCAGTCTATGACCAGCTGTTGGGATAACACCTGATCTAATAACTCATTTAAACAAAACCTTAGATGGTGACAAAGATTTGAATAGTTCCAGAGAATTAACAGCTGAAGCAGAAAAGGAACTGACGATGGTTGAGGAAAAATTACAAGAGGCACATGTGGATAGGGTGGATCCAAATCTTAGTTGTATTCTAGTGATATTGCCTTCCAGAATTTCTCCTACAAGAACTTTAATGCAGAGGGAAGATACTATTTTAGAATGGATCTTTTTACCACATAAACCAGGTAAAAAATTAAAAACCTATGTAGAAAAGGTCTATGAATTAATTATAAAGGTAAACTGAGACTTCGTCAACTAGCAGGTATAGACCCAGCAGAAATTATAGTGCCTTTCACTACTGATGAAATAAAAAAGTTATGGGAAGACAATGAACCATGGCAAAGGGCTTGTGCTATTTTTTTTGGAGAAATTAATAGCAACTATCCCAAAAGTGGTAGACTTAACCTTATAAAGAAAACTTCGTGGATTCTTCCCTGAAATGTACGTGATGCTCCAATAACTGGAGCTCGTATATTTTACACTGTAACATGATGGGTGGCCAGCTTGTTTGTGTTTTCTGTCCCACCTGAAACCCTAGCTGTTTAGTCCCAAAGAAAATCACACAGGGATCTCTATAAGTTATAAAGCTGATTGGCCCATTAGGTCAGGCTACTTATTAGCTAACTCTCACATCTTGATTAACCCATTTTCCTGATCTATTTTAGCCATATGGCTCAGTACCTTTTTCAGTGGGGCAGATCACATCATGCTGCTTCAGTAGTCTGGGCAGGAGTGGGAGGAATCAACTTCCTCCTCTCCAAAATTCCCCTGATCTCCTTGTATCATTTCCACTTCCTGTCTGGTTTTCCCAACTACACCTTCTGCCTGGCCAATCAGCGTTTGTTTAAAACATGATTGACAGAATACAGACAATTCTCCTGCACCATTACACTGATGCAAATAAATCAGGGAAGGCTGGTTACAAATCAGATGAATTGAGCAAGGTGGGACAAAGCCCTTATAATTCTGTCCAGAAGGCAGAATTATATGCCATTTTCATGGTGCTAAGGAATTTTAAAGAACCTCTCAATATAGTTACAGATTCATAATATGCAGAAAGAGTTATCGTGCATACTGAAACTGCTGAATTTATACCAGATGACACAGAATTGACTTCATTGTTTATCCAGGTACAAGACATAATCAGGAATAGGCTTTGTGTGATGTACATGACACACATTTGGTCCCATATGGGTCTGCCAGGTCCTACAAGGTAAAGCAGAAATTGATCAATTATTGATTGGAAGCATGTTGCAAGCCTCAGAATTTCATAAAAAACATCACGTCACTAGCAAAGGTTTAAAGAAAGAGTTTTCCATTACATGGCAACAAGCCAAGGAGATAATAAAGAGATGCCATAAATGCTCTTTATATAACCAAACACTGCTACCTGCAGGGACTAGCCCAAAGAGTACTCAAAGGAATGAAATCTGGCAGATGGATGTGTTCCACTTTGTAGAATTTGGAATATTAAAATATGTACACCACACCATTGACACTTATTCAGGTTTTCAATGGGCGACTGCTTTGAGCTCAGAAAAAGCTGACTCAGTAATCACACAATTATTAGAAGTTATGGCCATCATGGGTATATCTGCACAAATAAAAACAGATAATGGTCCAGCTTATGTCTCTAGAAAAATGAAACAGTTTTTTGCTTATTATAATATTAAGCATGTTACAGGTATACTGTCCAATCCTACAGGTCAAGCAGTCATAGAAAGATCAAATCAAACAATAAAGGATATGTTAAGCAAACAGAAAGGGGTAGAAAATGCCCTCAGAAATAGATTACATAATGCTTTATTAACCTTGAATTTTCTTAACACTAATGAGAAAGGAACAATGGCTGCAGAAAGACATTGGATAATGGAAAAGTCTGCTGAATTAAATCAACCAGTTTATTTCAAGGATGTGCTGACCTCGCAATGGAAGCCAGGAGATGTGCTGCACTGGGGAAGGGGTTTTGCTCTTGTTTCCACAGGAGAAGAAAAATTGTGGATACCATCAAAATTAATAAAGGTTCGGTTTAAAGAAGAGGAACCTCTTGGAAAGGAGAAATGACAATTCATCCACAATGATGGCAACCATACAGGTGGTAAGAAAAACATTAGAATGGGGGCAGGGTTCTCTTCTTGTCTCTACAGGAAAACAGTCATCTTCAAAAAAATTCAAGGGATCCTGAATGTTTGAATACTGACAGATTATGTATTAATGTGAATTTATTTATAAATATAGAGCTGATTTTGAAGTTGGACTCTGGCTCAGTCCCTCTCCAATTCCAAGCCTGTTGGTAAGAGGAATTCCAGAGTTTCTGTCTCATGTCAAGAGCCATGATATGGGACATAATAATAATAATAATAATAATAATTTATAAACTTTCTTTGCCTTTCCTCATAATTGTTCCTGTCTTTATCATACCTTTCATTGAATATATATGTCTGTATTTGTCTATATAGATAATGCTTAAATTTCCCATAAGAAACAATAAATTTTCCTGCAGTAATCTTTGGAGCTCCCAGGAAGAAGATGGGGGTCCCACATCAACTCCATATGGTTGATATGACGTCATGATACTGATAGCACGACTACAAGTCCTATTTCGGGTATCAGCTGCACAGACAGTCCCAACTTGGTTAGCTGAAATGGTGAACATCTTATACAACATTCTGGCCAGACCTCTACAAAATACTCAGAGAGTATTTGCAATTTTAAAAGACATTGATCTTGAAATTTAACCATCATTTATTCTCACAGGATCCCCCAGAAAGAGTGTCACCCCCATGACAGCTGGAAGTAATTCTAGAGGACGATGTCCCCTCTCCTAGCAAAGTTGTCCTTGGGTTTAGGGACATCATTTAGGGGTTGATTATAATTAGTATATGGCTGAGGGTTGGGGGAGGAATTTTAGAAGCTCAGGGATACACACACACACACACATTTAAAAAAGCGGAAAACTGGATGATGGGATAATAGATTGATATTTGTGAGTTATTGTTTATAGAGAATTGCATTCCCATAGATTTTTGTATATAGATACAAAGTTAAGTTATATTGAATATTGTATGCATGCATGCTTCTACCTCTGTTTAAGCATTTTTATGTATTGATATATGTTGTATTGATATATATATTTACCATATTGTATTGTACATTTCTGCCTTTGATTAAGATATTTATATATTTTTTATGTAATGATATAGATTGTTTACATTCTGAGGTCATTGTCCTCATTTATTGCACAGTTGTTTATTCTCTTAATTTTTAAGTTAGATAGGTATTAGGAATTGTCTGTCATATGTCTGTCATATTTATAATTAGACTAATCAGGTTCCCTAGATATATAGACATTATATTCTGTATAAATAATCTTCAACCTCTTCAAAGAGCTGTAGAAAATGGCTAATTTAAGCTAATTTAGAGTTCTGTGGTAGTGAGACACAATCGCTCCTGGCAACACAGATCTATTCCTGAGAGATTGTTGAGCACCAAAGACACTCCACTTGGAGCTTGTCTTCTTGGCAAAACCTGCCTCTGGGCAAGGAACTGCCCATACCTCAACTACTGACAAAATACATAGTATCCAGAAATGGATAAGCAGAACTGTCAAATCTTGCCAAGACAGGGTAAGACGCTTTTGAAATATTTCTTGCCTTTAAAAATAATCTGTTGGTTATTGTAGGCCTTAGCCAAAGTTGGTTGTTTCAACGCTGCAGACATGACTTTGGGTGATTGCCCAAGTAGCCAGTTGTCTCTGTGATTTGTTGCATACTTTGGAAGTTGTTTGATTGCACTTCCTAATTACTCAGGTAACATTATTTCCCTTCTCAGATCTTTGATGGGGTTGAAGACTAGATAATTGTAGCTACTTTCCTCTCATGACTTGGCAAAGTTATTTATTATACAAGACTTAAGCTAGTTAGAATAGGATATTTGTTCTTATTGTACATAATTTTGTAGTAGGTTTAGAACTCTTGTACTTAAAGAAAACAGGGAGGTGCTGTGGGAGCTACTTTTGCTCCTTCAGCCAATAGCCTTTGAGATACCAGCCCACTGGGGTGTGGTCTCTTTCGCTTTAAAAATGAGCGGCAGTAACCCTCGCTCTCTCTCTTACTTGCTTGGGATTCTGCTTCTGGCTATCAGACGCTTTTCCTGGTCATACAGGAGGCTGTTGTCTAGGATGGTGATCTGTAAGTTTTTTCCCTTTAAATAAATAACCCTTTTATTAATCATAATTCCAAATTGATGTGGGATTGTTTTGTTTTGTGACTTACTCCTTTAATTTTAACTGTTAGCCAGGCTCTAAAACAGTTCTAACCAACTCTATCCATTCTTTAGGGATAATTCTATTACAAAATGACCATGAGTTTAACATTGCTTCATGAAAGGTGAATGCATGCATGTTTACAGTTGACATTACATAAACACACATCTAAATTCGACATCCTCTCATTTAATCATTCCATTTTCAATCTGTCTAGCATATTATCATGTGGAAGCCCAAATCCCTCCATTGTGGGGGAAAACACTCTTAACTAATCTCTCCCTTTAAGGATTTCCATTTGGAATTATCAAATCTTACCAAATCTGCCAATGATGCTGATGAAAATGTGAGGCTTATTGCTCCTGCGTAGAACAGTAAAACCCTGCTACCTAGCTTGGCAGCAGCCTAAGAAGGAAGTTCAGGAAGAGCCCACAAGGAGAGAAGAAAGAAAAACCTAACCAGTAGGGCAGTGACTCCAGTCATGTGTAGTTCTGGCCTATACTGGTGGCTGTGAAGCCATGGAAAGCCTTTTTTTGTGTGTGAATTTGTACCTGAAATGTTGGGTGCCAAATGTAGCATGAATAATAAAAACCCAGAGACAGATATTGGGGCTCAAGTTGAAGATCAGAAAAGCAAAGCAACCAACTACTAGAGAGACCTTTAACCTCTACCAAATCTTCAGACTGAAAGGGTGAGATCCTGTCTCCATGAATTATCAAACTCCACACTCCACTGAGTTCCTGTTCTTCCCCTTTATATTCCTCTCTCCACCAAGTCATATCATTCCTGTCTCTACCTCCCTAGTGCTGGGATACTGGAATTAAAGATGTGAGCCACCACCTAGATCTGTTTCTGGATTGAGTTTGTGTAATATACCACTATAATGACCTCTTGCAAGATGTGTTAGTTCAATAATGGCACAAAGTTTGTGGGAGTAACTAATCAATATCTGATTGGAATTAAGGCTCATTTCATAAAGTGGAACCCATGCCTGACATAGGTCAAAAACACGGAGATTAGACAAGCCCAGGACCCTGGAAAAGACAAATACTACTCTTCTGCTAAAGGAATGCAAAAATAAAATGAAACCTAATGACATTCTGCTATAGCCATTGATCAGTGCCTTCCTCAGTAATTATCAGAGAAGCTTCCTCTTGTGGTAGATGAGAACAAATACAGAGACCCACAGCCTGGACAATGCACAGAGAGTGAGAGACCTTGGAGCATTCAGTCCTAAATGGCATATTTTCATCAAACCCCTCTCAGGTTCAGGGAATCTTGCAGAAGAGGAAACAAAGATTTTAAGAGTCATAGGGGCTTAAAGAAACCAAGAACACAAAACATTCAAAACAATCAGAACCAATAACAAATGAAATCATAGAGATGGGTGGGTGCATGCACAAGCCAGCGCAGGTCTTTAGTCTTTGCCAGACAGGGTCCTAGTGCTGACAGAAGTGGACACAAACTCCCATCCCTAGTCCCAAAGTTATATCCTACTAATAACCACTCATGAATGAAAAATTAGGTTTTTCAAGGTTTACTGGGTATAGAAACCACTCTTAAAGGCTCAATGAATTATTAGGAGTTGGGACTCTCTCCCTCTGCTTCCTGACTGCCAAACAGCAAATAGCTTTCTTCCACCATGCCTTATCCCTGTGGTTTGTATTTTTTTAAGATTTATTTATTATGCGTATGGTGTTCTGCCTGCAGGCCAGAAGAGGACACCAGATCTTATTCCATAGATGGTTGTGAGCTGCCATGTGATTGCTGGGAATTCAACTCAGGACCTCTGGAGAAGCAATCAGTGCTCTTCCTCTGAAGAGCCATCTCTCCAGCCCCCATATGCTGTTTTGCCTTGCCCAAGGCCTAAAAGCAGCCAGAAGAACACTGAGATTTTTGAATTTAAGTCTTTCCTCCCTTGTGTTCTTTGTTATTTTGTTAGATTTGTATTGACAATAAAAGTCTGTGTGTGGATCCATTAGTACTCTGTCTTCTTCTATTCTGTGACTACACTTTACATGGAAGCAGAGATCCCAGAGTCCAAGAACTGCTGTAGTGGCAACAGAGAACCATTTCGCTCCTCTCTTCAGCTTTCTGTCTTCTTAAAACTAAAATTGTCACTATCTATTGAAACCCTTCGGTAGAACATTGACTAAAATTCCTTAAAATGGACTCTCGACCATTTACACCTGTCTACCTTCCCTGTCTGGTTTTACATCTGCTATAGTCACAGGGATGTAGCTTGCTAGGACACAATCTATCCTCTCACATTTTTCGTATCAATGTTTTTGTTTTTTTTTTTCTCACAAGTCCAGGTATTTGTCTAATCCATTCACTAGTTCAAAACAGACACTTCTAATGGACATTTCCATCACCAGTAATCTACCTGGGGCTCTTCATTACTGAAAAGGCTGGAAGTTGGGGCGGGGGTGTGTGTGTGTGTCGGAGAACAGACCAGGGCCCTGACAAGAGACCAGACCTTAGTTTCACTTCACTAGAATGGGACAGAGCTGAGCAAGCAGGTCTCATGAAAACCACAACTTATGGGTGACCATCAGCGAGCACCCACACCCCCACAAGCCCCTCTGCTAGCTCAGCAGATGCCACCCAGACTTCTGCAGGCTTAAGACAGCGTTCCCTACCCTGTTGCTGGAAGGTCCCTAACCACTAGGACTTTCCACCAATCAGCCCCCATATTAATCTTTCTTTCACCAATCAACACCAGGTTAATTCCTCCTCTCTGGAATTTCCCTAACTGAGCTTAAAAAGAGCTTCTGACTGTTAGGCCCAGTCCTCTCTATTGTGCCTGTCATTGCTGGGTCCTATAAGGATCTTCTTTAGGGGTTTTCAAGTGCCACCCAACGCTGGAATTAAGAAAGTGCTCTTGTTATTTTATACGTGGCTGTTGGTCTTCTTTGGGGGCTTCTCTCGTACCCCAATAACTACCTTTCCACACTTTGTACAGTTTTGGTTTCTTTCGAGACAGGGTTTGATGTAGTCCAGGGTGGGTTCTGAGCTCCCATCCCATCTTCAGTGCTGGGATTTCAGGAATACACGTCGCCTATTAATATGATTTAAGGACGATTCCTTAACCACTAACTCAGGACTTTGAGAGCTTCCCCTCTGAAAAGGACAGGTGGACAAAATTTGGGAAACGGGGTAGAAGGTGGGGGGTGGGTGTCTATGACTCTCACCCTAGCGAGCATCGTTGCGAGCTCGGCTTCGCCCATTACAGGGATGCAGGGACAGACGCCTGGAGGCTGCTAGGGAAAGATAGAAGTTTTTCCATCGATACAGTAGCCAACGGGACTGTGGTTTGAGGACGTTAAGTATAGCAAAACACACACCAGGACAAGCAGAGTAAGGCTCCAGGTGTCGCGCAGGATGGGTGGGTCGCTGAGCGCGCAAACACACGGGGGTTCATGCTCCTGGGCGGAGCCACGTGACTCTCCCTCGCGAGCGCCCCCTCTCAGGCGGGCTACTCTACCCTAGTCCACACGGCGCAGGCGCACCTTGGAGGTCCCAGTTGGAGGTTACCAGGTAGAGAGGTACTGCACCGTTCCTACCAGTGCCAGCAGAATGGTGATGGCGAAGATCGCGAAGTCCAGCATGCTTCAGCTTGCTTATGGTTCCAGGCCCTGCACCACAGGTGACCTGGCTTGGGAGGCAGCGTGGTGCAGGAGTCGAATTGGAGCCGGGGTCGCCCTGCCTCGCCCACACTGGGCATTACCCCTGCACTGGCTACACCAGGAGGCTAGCACAAAGCCTTCTCAGGGATAGTCATGCTACATTGGAGTGAGACAAACGACCCAAGCTGGACACTTTGATGGCTTAAGAGTTAAGCACCATTAAATGCTCATTGTTTCTCAACATTCTAATAAATGTCTTTGCTTTGCGACAAGGTGTCACAATGTAGCCCTGGCTAGCTTGAAACTATGTAGACTAGATTACCCTCGAACTGACAGAGATCTTCCAGCCTCTGCCTTCCTACTGCTGGAATTAAAGGCATGAGCTACGGTGGCAGATAGCGGGTAGGTAGGACCTCTGGCTGTTAATTCTGATTTGCAGTAAATTGCCCTGGATGTTTTAAGGGTTGGTTTTTAAAATAAAATTTAAAAGGACTTCCCATCAAAATGATGGTCTGGATCAACAACCGTGAAATGCACAATGTGGCGATATAGCAACAATTTTAGGCACCAGTCTCCCAAGGCAACTGGCTCTCACCCTTTCTGGTGTCAGGGATCAAACCACGCCTGTACTTGCTAGGTATCTGAGCCCTTCTAGTTTTATTTTTTTTTCTTTCTCCTAAACTAGCTCCTAGCCTACTCTTTGAACTGTATTTACAGAGGCAGGGCAGTGTTTTAGAGGATGAATAGCCATCAGTAGTGATGCACTTTAGCATACGGTTCTGGGTGTGTTCCAGCACCACATAATGCCAGAGACAAGTAGACATCTACCTCTTCTTTCCCTGCTGTTTTTTTTTTTTTAATTTTTAAATTATTTTTTACTTTTCCCCTCGAGACAGGGTTTTTCTGTGCAGCTTTGGAGCCGGTCCTGGATCTTGCTCTGTATTCCAGGTTGGCTTCAAACTCAGAGAGATCCACCTGTCTTTCCCTCCCAAGTGTTGGGATTAAAGGTGTTCGTCACCACCGCCTGGCAAGAGACCTTTTTTATCTAAAAAAAGGTGTATTTTATCATTTTATGTGTATGAGTGCATATGCATGCTTGGGGGAAGGTACTGGACCTCCTGGAATTGGAGTTACTGATGGTTGTGAGTTACTATGTGGATATAGGGAACTGAATTTGAATCCTGTGTAAGAGCAAGTATTCTTAACTGTTGAGCTCCAGCTCCTTTTTAAAAATTAGTAAGAGGCATTTTTATAGCAACAGCATCACTTGGGTGCTTTTTGCAATCTTTTTGAGAAATAATTCCCAAAGCACAAAATTAGGACTTTGTTAACTGTAAGTTTTATTATAATTTGAAAACATTTATCTGATGCTGGATATGGTTTTATGGATCTAACAAAAGACAGTTTTGACTAATCTTGTCACTAGCCTGGCTTTGATTGTGCACTGATTTAGGAATCTTGAGGAATTCATGCAGAATGTTTCTAGTTCTTGTGAAGAACATTCACTAAAATGTAGTATTGTGACCAGCTCATGGTACTGAAGTTATTGTTCATTTCTGTTGTGGTTCTGAATAGAGACAAAATCCCAGCAAGAAGCTGGGGCATCTGTTTTTCACACTACCTTAGCAAAAAAGGAAGGTTGAGGTAAGTGCTTAGACTGCAGAAAACTGATGCATCAAGGCTGGGCATGTAAGCTCAATAGCAGAATATCTGTCTATCAGGTTTAAAGTTCAGGATTTACAAGGTGGATACAAATTAAAAAGATGCTGCATAATAAAAATGAAAGTCAAATTTCATAATCAAAATATTATGATTAGCGAAACATGAAAACTAAAGGTGATTGCTTATTGAGAAAACTTTATAAATAAAGCCTGATGAAATAACACTAATACTCACTTGAGTAGATCATAGGGGATTCTCATATATGAAAAAATAGTTCTTGGTTTTCTGTTTACTAACTACTGCATTCAATTCTTTGTCTATTCAAAGAATTGAGTAGACACAACACATTCTAGTCAAACTCCATAAACTGAGAATTACAAGTCAAATGACGAAAGTAGTGTCTGCAATGGTCTGTCCTGTCCCTTTAAGAGACAAGCCCTGCCCATTCTCTCCCCCATCTAGGCAAGTGGATCTTCCTTCTCTTTGTAACTTCTCCTCGCTTCTCTCTCTCTGCCTCTCTCTCCTCGTCTTCCTTCTCCCTCCTTCTCCCCTTCCCTTCCATAACCCACTAAATGAATATCCAATCTCAATGCATGGCGTGCCTATCTGTCTCTGTCTCTCACCAGACGTGGCTCCTCGTGGGACTGCTAACCAACAGCTCGTCAAGGTCTCACACCTCCTGCGTGGCTCCCTGCCTGGGACGTGCTGCCTCTTGTGGACCTGGCCCGCTGTTCCTCAGGGAATGGCGCTGTTTTATTTTTACCATTACAATGTCATTTTTTATTAGATTCAAACCCATTGTCATATACAAAGCTAGTTTATTATGTACAAAATAAATGTATATCCTTGAAAAATATCAGAATGTAAATTTCCAAGGGATTAACTAAGTGCAAAATTTTCAACTATTTTTGATCATACTATACAGAAACAAATCAAACATTAACTCATATACATTCATTTAAGTTCTTAAAAGTATTTATATGACAAAACAAAATACATCTTGTATATAAATTCAGATGGATGAAAGCAGAATAAATTGCACCAGTGATTTGGTTATCAGAATGCTAATTAAAGTTATTTACATCCTTAAAAAGTCTAAAACTCGCTCAACTTTGGACCACCCTTTCTGCATATAAGTACCAAATAAGTGACAGTTTGCAAGTAAATAATTCAACATAAAAAGAGGTTTATTACTATTCCTTTTGTTCATTTAATCAGTTCTAGTGAACAAATGAAAAGGGACATTTTAAGATAAATACATGACTCCTTAAATAGTGACTAGCAGCACAATTTCTAAGGTGGTGGTGGTGGTGAGACAGACAGACACAGACACACGGAGTGGGGGGAGACTTCATCTATAGTCAGGGTAGCTCACAAACTTGAAGCAATCCTCCTGCTGTAGCCTATGACAGGATTAGAGGTGCACTACCATACTCAGGTAAGAAGTATAAAAACTTTTGTTTTTAAACAAGTCATTTTGGATGTTCAGCTAACCCTTCTGAACTAGTTAGTGTATATTCATGTATTCAAAAGACTGTCACCCTATTAAAACAGAAATGCTCCTAATTAATGTGTCCCAGAAAAACTGTCGAATTAATCAAATATGTTTGTTAATTTTGTCTTAATTTAACAATGAATTTGATAGAGAATGGCTATCTAGAGATCTGATTACTTTTTGCTATTTTTTTTTTTTTTGGTCTCCAACTGTACAAAAGCAATCTGATAGAGAAAGGGAAGTTTATCCTGTAAAAGAATTTAGTAGAAAGTCACATGACTTCCTAGAAAGTTTTCTTATGTAAATTTGACTAGAAGTAACAGCAACTGCATATAAAAAGCACAGTCTTTGAGAAGTAAAAGGCAGAATAGGAAAAAGAAATGTTCAAAATGTAAAAGGTCTTCAGCAATAAGAGTCATTATAAGCTGCTGGTGGCAGCGCATGCTTTTAGTTACGGTACTTGGGGGGCAGAGGCAGGTGGATCTCTGTGAGTTCAAGGCCAGGCTGGTCTACAAAGTGAGTTCCATGACAGCCAGACCTACACAGAGAAACCCTGTCTTGAAAAAATATAAAGCTACTGTAATATACCATAATCTTGGAATGAGTGTTATCTCCCTTACATAATTACTTCCATTGAACAAGATAATTATGTATATTCTTGAAAATCTCAGCGCTTGAGAGGCAGAGGCAGATGGATCTCTGAGTTTGCGATCAATCTCGTTGACAAAGATACACCCAGGCCAGCCAAGACTACACAGTAAGAATCTGTCCCCCAAACAAAAAACAAACAAAAAAAAACAAACAAAAAAGGAAAATCATTAAAGCATAATTTTCAACTTGATTACACTATAAGAAAGCATGAAATTTTAATATGTCAACAGAATATATTACTTAAATAATCTTAAACAAAGTAAAGACTTACAGAGAACGCCTAACTCTGCCTCCCGAGTGCTGGGATTAAAGGTGTGTACCACCACTGCTCTATAAGACTTCTTTTAAAAACAGTTCGCACTTTAATCAGTAAAACTTTTCAATCTCATCTAAATCCTAACTGTCCTTAGTCTCACTTTACATTGCTAATTTACAATAGCATTATAAGGCAGAGAAACACTTTGCAACTATTATGAGTAAATACAAATTACTAAAAAATCATTATAAAAGGAAACACACAGCAGCAGCACTTCTTTAACAGTCACCTTTGTAACATTAAAATTATTTACTTTCTTTTGAAACGAAAGCTTACTACATTGTCCAGGCTGACCTTGAACTTCCATCTCGTTCTCCCAAGTAATTGGAACCATGTGCATGTGCCATTTTTCCTAATTGGAACCATGTGCATGTACCACTTTGCCTAACTGGAACCATGTGCATGTACCACTTTGCCTAATTTTTCAAATGATGAAATTTGGCTATTCTTATGCTAATTTATGCAAGATATATATTTTCAAGGTTAACAAGAAAACTGTATCATAGACAAAAGAATATCGAATCTGTGACTTTCAACTTGCTCCATGCACTAGGGAAAGATATATGCCTCTGAATTTGTGTCTTTTTTACACTAAAAGAATTATCTTCATGCGTCCAAATCTTTCAATGTGTTTAAAAACCACTTCTGTGTGGTGTCAGTAAAGATACTAGTCTAAAAATAATGTGTCTAATTAATAACTATTGCCAAAAAACTTAAGTTAATAATGTGGCTATTTTTATATAAGGTTTTTATAATAAATAAAACCACATAATTTTTATATTCTATAATTCATGGTAACCAAAAAGCAGAGATATAAATCCTATATTCTACAGCGGGCACATGATTTTCAAGAAATAAACATGTATCTGCAATTTAGGCACATATTCATTTATATACACTATATGTACATACATATATTTATAATTTTTGAGAGCTGGGATTGATTGAACTCGTGAAAGTCCCAAGTATTACTGAGGCATAGCCTACTGATGAATCCTGCAGGTAGGTCTGATCTGTACCCTCAAACTAGAAACCACTCTGTGAGCTGAGGTGCTGAGTTCAGTGGTAGAACTCTATGTGTGAGGCTCTATACTGTTTCAGTGTTGGAGTAAAAATCCCACTCAAAACTCAGGACTTCACATGAAAATGTTCCATCAGTAAGATAGATCCCTAATCTAACTCTCTTAAATGTTAATGCTCTATTAGTTCTAACTTATAAAACCTATGAAAAAATTAAAGAATATTCCATACAGAGGCATACCTGCAAACATTATCAAAAGTATTTAGAAGGATTTACTCAATGCTTTCATAGTGGGAGAACTTTACTCATTATAACTTCAATGCTATAAGATATCTGATTCTGTTTTTCTTTTAGCACTGATTACTAATGCTTTTTATTCTTGTCTAAGAAGCGCGAGGCCCTGACTTCACTCCCCAATACTGGAAAAAAAATCTACACTTTTTGTCGAAATATTGGTGTGGAAAATAGAGTTAGGAAATATTATTATCAAGCAGACATTATTGGAGGTAAATGTTAATTATGATTTTCAAATATGAAAGGTCTAAGAGCTCATGATAAAATTAATGAACTTATCAATAATGAAAAGGAAATCTAGTGGTTCTGTCCATATGAAACAAAAACACCGGCTGGTGTTGGGAATAATCAGTGGCACAGAAAACGCTATATTTAAATTATGTAAGTAACAAGTAATATTAAAGCCTGATGACATTGTATTGTTGCCTAATGTCATCAGAAAAAGCACTTCGAGGAAAGTTTTCAGAACAATGCTTATATGGGATCATCTGAAACAAACAAAATGCTAAGTACATGACACACACACAAATTAGGAAAAAGAGTGAGTATTTGCTGCCAGTGGTAAAGATGTTTATGAGTGCTCACTTAATGGGAAAAGAATAGTTTCTGTTAGAGACAGAACACTTACATCAGGGTTTGGGTCTAGATGAAAAATGAAAACAACAGATTTAGCAAGTAAAAATAATACATTTCATTTTGTACATATCACTCAAAAAATGTCAAGATAGGGTTAAGAAAACAGGTTTAGCAATGTGAGAAGTGAGAATGCCTGCAGACACACATCCCAGATAGAGGGCATCACACATTTAATACCGTGTTCATGTTCAATACAGAGAAAGGAGGCAAAGATGATTCTATTTAGTTTATAAACATATTTAAAAAGAATTGACATCTCAAAATTCAATTAAAATGCCATGCCTCTATCAACACTAAGCAAAAACTGACACTCAGTTTCACTTTATTAGTATATTTGAAAAGAAATATAAAGAAGCTAAGAGTATGAGTCAATCTTCAAGTCTAAATTCTAATTTTGTGGGCATACTTATTCCTTATGTAGTGTGCAGTATTTCAGTGTCAGTGCTGTGAAGAATAGTGCCATATGTATCAGAAGGAAATAGAGAAACTGACTTATGACTATGCACACATTCTTCTCCCACAGAAGGATGTGCTGTGACTTAAGAGAAATTAATAGAAACTTCTTTCACAAGCAACACTGGCTAGTAAGTTAATGCTAACTTTTATTTTTGCAGTTCCTTGACTTTCATGTTCTGATTTGTTCTTCTTTTTCTTCAATTTTACAATAACAGAATACTGACTGGGGGGAGTTATATATTACAGTGTTTTATTCTCTAAGTACATATAGCAAATTGTATAAATGTGCACATATTGTAACACACTACCACTACCAACAACAGCAAAACAACTTCTAACCTCACTTTCCAAAAGAATGAACATTATCTTAGTATAAATCTCTTATTACCAAGATGCTGAGATTTTAATATTCATCATTATCACTATCAAGAAACAAAAGCAGATGAAAAGTCCTGAAAAGATAAATTGACACCAGCAGCAGCAAAGATGAGATTTTATACTCATTAACTAAAATATACAGCTATCAATCCATTCTAGTAATTTCTTCCACTATACGTTACGAAGGTTTCTATGGATAACAGCTACACTCCACTGTAAAAGTGCATCTTTCTAGTGATACTATCTAGTGACTTTTAATTTCATGGCTCTTCTGTTTATGTAAGGAATATATTAACTGAGGTAACAGGTCCACTAGATTTGCTTATTTTAATTAATACAAAAGTTCATCCTTGGCTGGGTGGTGGTAGTTACACCTTTAATCAAGAGGCAGAATCAGGCAGATCTCTGAGTTCGAATACAGCCTGGTCTACAGAATGAGTTTCAGGGCTATACAGAACCCTATCTTGAAATACAAACAAACAAACAACAACAACAACAACAAAACAAAAAGTTCATTCTTTAAGAATAGTGCTAGTATTTTCTAAACCTCAAAATAATTAAAAGGAACAATTCTCCTTTAACATCTAACATTGATTGGTACACAGGTCAGACCTATATAAAACTGAACAAAGCTTCCTGTTTATGTGCCATTAAGAGTAGCATGCATGGATAAATTGCCAAAAGAAACCCTTACCAAGTCTTGATTTGGAGTCAGTTAATACCTGTCTTTGTTTTTTCTGTCCCTTTCACACATGCTAGGGAGTAAACCCAGGATCTTGAACAATATAGGCAAGCATTCTACTACGGACTGATAACCAATCATTGCCTGGCAGTGGTGGCACACACCTTTAATCCCAGTATTTGGGAGGCAGCAGAGGCAGGTGGGTCTTTTTGAGTTTAAGGCCAATCTGATCTACAGAGTGAGTTGCAGGACAGTCAAAACTAAACAGAGAAACCCTGTCTTAAAGAAAACAAAACAAAAAACCCCAAAATAAAATATATAAATAAAAAATAAACCCAACAATAAGAAAAAAATCACCCACTCATGTTGGTTCTGACATGAACTCCCTTACAGTTTTTATGAACAGATGGTCCTGACAGCATCACGCTGCAGCACCTGGGAACTGGGGAGCCGAAATGAAAAGAAGAAATGTTTACTACACCATAATCATCTCTATTGACTCCTGAGGCTTCCAACAAATTCCTGAAGTCTTTCAAAAAGGAAATCATCACAGTTACACAAATTCTACTTTTCTACCAGTTGATATCAGTGCCATTTGAAGCTATTTTTCCTGAATCAGACAATTTTAACTTATTAAACAGTGATTTTACAATGTTTTATTAATCCTGACTGACAACAAATCAAAATAATGAAAAATTTTCCTAAACACAGTCTTTTACACCTAAATTTTTAAAAACTTATTTATGGGATTATAAAGAAAAGACCATAGGATACTGTGGTCAACAGGAGAGGGAAAATGAAAATCAAAATTTCTTCAGGATTCAACTGGAAAGACAATCAGGTATAAAGAAATGTATGGTCAGCAGAATAAAAGAGAATACAATTTTGAAAGGCTACCATTGTAAAATCATCTGTTGTTGCCCATAGAACATTTTAAGAGAATCATGCAATAATTCTTTCCCAAAAATAGACTCAATATATAAATTTCCGTACAATTTCTGAGATTTGCCAATCTTCCCAAAGTCCATGGAATCTCAGATTGCCAATACTGGTAGTTGTAAAACTTCTCTAACCTAATAACTCAAAAGTCACTTTTACAAAAAAACAAATAACAATTACTTTGAATTCCAAATTAAATCAATCAACTTTTTTACTTAAGAAATTAGACATAATGTAATATTTAACAAACTTTAACAAAATAGCTATCATCCAAACAGTTGTATATAACATGCAATAAAAGGTATTACTTTATCTAAATGGCTACTCTGAATTATGCAGTGTTACTCCATCTTTCACAACCTCTTAGAACATCACTGACAACTCATGATCATCAGGATGGAAGGATTAAGTACAAAGAGAGTACAGTTTTTGCTTAACAAAGACAAATTCACAAAATTTTGAATTTCACACATGTAACTTGTGCTGCAAATGTTACTCAAAGGACCAGCTGACCAAAGCCACAGTTAGCATTTTTGTTTAAACATACTGTTAATGAAGTACATTTGTAAAAATTACCTCTAGTTTTTCTTTTTCCTATTCAACTTTTGTTACTTAAGGATAATAATGCAATTTAATAAATTTTTATTACTAATATATTAAAGGTAGGGGTAGGGAAATAAACTATTGTTTATTTCAATATTTGTATTTAATCCAATTGTGCAGACCTGCAATTTTTGAAAACTCAATTGTACAAGAAATGCCTAAAAGGTTATGCTTTTAATGTAATGGTCAGTAAAAAGAAAATGATTATCTAAAGAATACATGAAAAGTCGAATCTCTCAACTCTCCATTATCTATGCTACTTTATTAGAAATGTCTTAAATTTTGCTACTTAGATTAAGGGAATTCAATCTAAGTATATAATATTAGAAGTTTGTTTTTTAAAAATTGAATTGAATGATTTAGAAATGGATTACCAAATTGAATCAAATATATTTTCTCAATTCAACTTTAGTACTGGTTAACAAAACTAGACACATTGTTGATGAAACTTTTAAAATTGATTTAATAGAACCTACAATTTTATTTTTATTCTTGCTATGTAGCCCATGCTGACCTTGAACTTAAGATTCACCTGCCTCAGCCTCTTAAATGTTATCATTACAGGGATATGCCATAAAGTACAACTCAGCCTACATCTTCACAAATATCAAACCGTCGTAATCTTTAAATGTTTTTTAAGATAAAATCCTTAAAGATTTTCAGAGAGCAGAGAGATGCAGCTAAAGTGACAAAGCAATAACTGAAGTTTGGTTTTCCATCACAGATGGTGGGAATAACAATCACTTGAAATCTTGAGTATTATATTCAGTTTCTCCAGCTGAAATCTGGCTGAGTCGCTTGCTAGATCCCCACAATTTTCGAGAGAGCTGACCTGAACGCATCTGTTTAAGAGAAATGAATAGATATTTAAAAAAAACAAAGATACATAAAATCAATATATATGATACTGAATTTGTAAAATGCAGAATAGATTTTGTTAGCAAATTTGCTAACATTTTAAAAGATTCTTGATTAATAACTGCAGTACAAGAGACTGAACTCAAGGCCTCCTCTTGTTAGGCAAATACTCTAGAGCATGGAGCTAAATCCCTTTTTTAGACAGTCTCACTAGCTGCTTGGTCTGACCCCAAACTCACCCAGTAGGCAGGCAGATCTTATGATTCTTATACCTTAGCCTCCCAACTAGCAAAGATTACAAGTGTGTACTCAGCAGAGTTCTAGTAATCATCACACTAGCAGGGGAAAGATGGGTGTAATTCAGGAAACTATCAAGAACCTCAATGTTTAATGGAAACATGTTTAAAATGTTTTAACTCTTTTTTAAAATATTTATTTATTTTATGCAAATGAGTGTTTGGCCTACATGTGCCTGTTGCCTATGAAGGTAAGAAGGGGTGTGAGTTTCCTTAGACCTGGAATGATAGACAGTTGTGAGGTGCTGCTGTGTGAGTGCTTGGAACTGAGCCCCAACTGGCCTGCTGTGACATTTCTCTAGCCTTTTTCTGTGGTTGTTTTGACAGCAGATCTTGGTACATTGCCCTGCCTTGCCTAGAACTTACTATGTATACCAGGTTGGCCCCCAAATTGTAGTGATTCTCCTGCCTCTGTCTCCCAAGCACTGGGATTATAGGTATGTACTACCACCCAACTCAATTTCTTCTCTTGAAGAAACACCTGTAGATACAATATTACATTTCTCAGGAAAAGCTAAGAGTGTCTCAAAAAATGCAATGACTAATTTAATCCCACATAATAAGTTTTCTGGGAGAATCACTAAGTTACCTGGAGTAGAGTCATTAAGTTTTCTGGGGAACAAATGTCAGATCCATGAAAGACTATTAGGCAAGTAAATTTCTGGTTACAGTAAACTCACTGCGAATAAGGATATGAATATAAGATATTTGTAGTTATAAATTAAAAAACAATGCCTTTATATAATAAATAAGTCATGCTTTGTATTTATTAAATCAAATTAGTTTTACTGTTGGAACCTATATTTTATTCTTATAAGAACTTTTATGCTCCAATCTGCATAGTCTTCTTGAGTCTTGATGTGGAGTAAAATATTTTTCTCATTTACACAGTGATACAAAGACCAATCCATGAGCTTTTAATTTTATCATAGGATAAACACTACCACTTAACAATTTAATCTTTGGCTCTTTCTGAAACATCAAATTTATGTTTCAGTTTATTCATAATGGAGACTTCCGAGTCAGCTAGAATGAAGGACCGCAGGAACCCACAATAGTAAGGGAGAATCCATGATGCTGAATTTTACCTCGGCTGGCTTGCCAACACCTACTACAATCAATTTGCCATCTTCTAAGCCTACAAGAATGTGGCTGTATTCTTTGGTCACGGAAACACAGTAGATAGGTAATCGCATAGCTAATGGAGTGATGCTGAGATTCAAACTAGAAGAGATAAAGACCAGATATTGTTACATGCACAGAAGGTTATACATGGAAGGTAACTTCATCATCTACCTCTGCATTTCAACTTTTTTATAGGTATACAATACCATATCCCCAACTGTAGTTCATTTTCTCATAATATCCCTAAGTTCATCTCCATTTCAACTCCTATTAATTCTTCAACAATACTCCTCTGATTATTCAGATCCTAGCAATTCTTAAAACTCTTCTGCAAACACAATTTTCCTTTTTGTTGTTGTCTGAGATAGGGTCTTGCTATGCAGTCTAGGATGACTTTGAACTCACAGTCCTCCTGAATGTGCTACCTTGACTGGCAACTTCTAAAGAGTCTTAAACCCTTCAAGGTCAATTATTATAAACATCACAATACCAAGAATATAAGTTCTTTCATTAAATGCTTTTATCTGTAAGTAAATGTGTGTGATCTTTGAGGTTAATAAAACAGGTCTTTTTTGCTTTGTCTGATATTCCATTACAAAAAATGCCTTTGGTTATTTAAAGATTAGAAAGCAGAAAGCAGAGAACCCAATGACTTAGGTATATTTATATATACATGTGTGTGTGTCTGTGTGTGTAATTAAAATTAAAAGAGTCCACTGGTTTTTCTAATTTGGAAATCTTCTGGAAAAGGGAATGAGTCCCAAATGCTGATACTGTAAGTATATTCCAGCATGCTCAGAACACTTGATGCTTCTTTTGTGTGTGGGACTTGCAAATGTGTGCAAGGCTGGTACACATATGAAGCTCAGAGGACAACCTCAGGTGTCTGTTCTCACTTTCCATCTTTTATGAGACAAGGTCACTGTGGTAATTTCAACATAATTGACCCCCATAATCTCATAGGGTGTGGCACTATTAGGAGGTGTGGCTTTGTTAAAGTGCGTATGAACTTATTGGAAGAGTGTGTGTCACTGTGGGGGTGGGCTCTGAGGTTTCCTATGCTCAGGAACCACCCAGTGTCTCAGTTGAATTCCTATTCCTGTTGCCTACAAGATGTAGGACTCTCAGCTCCTTTTCCAGCACATCTGCCTGCATGCCACCATGCTCCCCACCACAATGATAATAGACTGAACCTCTGAACTGTAAGTTGCCACCTCTTTTTCAGATAGGTTGAACATTTTAATTTAATTCACTTACCTGTGAAGTTCTCTTATAGACAGGAGCCCTTGTAAGCTGCCAGTGATAATGTGCTCCCCAATTATGCACATGTCTGATATTTGTTCATTCAGGACTTGAGACCCCAGATACTTTCCATTTATAGAAAACACATGTAACATGTTCTTATCCTACAAAGAAACAGGAAAGTTTAAGGATCTTGCATAAAAGTTGAGTTTTCATATTGTCAATTAAAATATAACAAATCAGGAAGATTTCTGAAATAAAAACATGACTGTATTCAAAGAAAAAGTATACAGAAAATTATCAGATTGACTTTAAATCATTATTGCCATGGAAACAACTATGAGTTAAATCAAAGAGTTAAAATATTTCAGTTCAAAAATATTTTATATTCCTAAAAAAGATGTTCTTTATATTTAAGAGCTTTACTATTAGAAGGAAATGAATACATAGAGATCCAGTCTATTTCTACACTGTCTTACCTACAAAAGAAATTTTGGCGATCACTCCTACTTGAAGTTCATGATATACCTCATACTACTACTGGCAGTGGTGGCACACGTCTTTAATCCCAGCACTCAGGAAGCAGAGGCAGGTGGATCTCTTAGTTTGAGGCTAGCCTGGTCTAGAGAGTGAGTTCCAGGACAGCCAGTGCTATACAAAGAAACCCTGTCTTTTTTTTTTTTTTAAATTGCTTTTTGTGTATGTGGGGTTAGGTAGTTAACCTAGGGTTCCAATGCATGCAAGGCAGGCAGCCTACCAACCAAGTTACATCCTTAGCTAAAAGAAATTACGTTTGAGGGGGCTGGAGAGATGGCTCAGACCTTAAGAGCACTGAGTGCTCTTCCAGAGGTCCTGAGTTCAATTTCCAACAACCACATGGTGGCTCACAACCATCTGTAATGAGATCTCGTGCTCTCTTCTGGCGTGTAGACAGACATACACGAAGGCAGAACACTGAATACATAATAAGTAAATCTTAAAAAAAAGGAATTACATTCAAAACCATGTATAATGTTAGGCTAAAAGAAATATCTGAAATGAAATATAAATATCAGGACAATAATGTGGCAGAAGTCTATCTAACAATGAGAAAGAACAACTGAACCATAGAAAAGCTGCCCCTGCAGTGAGGGGAGAAAACATTAGTGATGGTCTACACCTGCTGCACAGAAGGAAATACCTTGAGAGCAGGCTTCTCCTCCAAGCTGGAATAGATGACAATGTGTCCTTCCCAAGAGACAGCCAAACTGGGAATGGTCAGGAACAGGGAACTCTCACAAGGTGGCCGTAAAGTCCTCATGTATTGACCTTTCTGAATGGTATGTATAATCACAGTACCATCCTACACACAGGAGATTCCAGAGAATGAAAAACACAAAACAACAAAAAGGAGAAGGCAAAGTGGCTGAATAATGAAATGTGGGAAAGACGCTGAGGAAATAATTATCCCACAGATGAATTATATGCTTTAGGTAAAACCCTAATCTTAGAATTTTAAGTAGCATATCATTTTACAGAGTGTCATCTTCCTGAACTAGTAAGGCCAATAAGATCCCCCAATACAACATAGCCTCTTTTAAGTTTATTCTCTCTGTATTACTCTATGTTAACAATGCTCAAAATAAATATTAAAAATATTCTATTTCCATAAAACCTTTTCAAATATAAACACTGTTACCCAATTTATAGAAAAAGTATTATTTCTTAAAGGTGAAATCTTACCCTTGACCCTGATACTGCCATGTCAAGTTCAGTGCTGATGCCCACACTCAATATCTCATCAGTGTGTCCATAAAGAATCTGAAAAGGTTTAGATGCTAAGCCCACAGCAGTGCCTCCCTAAAATTAAAAAAGAAAAGCAAACGTGAAATGGTGTCTTGCTATTTTTTTCGTCTACTCACAAGCCTCTTTTGTCTTTTGTAACAAAGTTTATACTATATTCAAACATTCTTTTAACAAAGTAATAAGACAGGTAGTTAGAACCACTGAGTTCACTCACAGTAATACTCAGTCCAAAACTTACACAGAATAGTATTAATGCTGACTTCTTATATTAGTTTTTCCAAGTTATTTGCTCTTTTAATCTACAAATGAATTCTTTCTTAATTTAAACTAATATTATATAAATGAATACTTATTAGAGCAGTAGTTCTCAATCTGCAGGTTGCAACTCCTCTGGGGGTCGCATATCAGATATTTACATTACAATTCACAACTGTAGCAAAGTTAGTTATGAAGTAGCAATAATTTTACAGTTGGTGATCACAACAAGAGGAACTGTATTAAAGGGTTTTAGAATTAGGTAGGTTGAGAATCATGTCCTGGAGTCTGTACTTTAGGGACATCAATTATATTTATTCTGATTGCCTTTAATTCATATGTATGTATCTGTGTGAATGTATGCCTCTTCTAACCGGTGGAGGTTAGAAGATAGCATTAGAGTCACAAGCAGTTGTGAGCAGCTTGATATGCGTGCTGGAAAACAAAACTGGGTCCTCTAGAAAAGCAGCAGCGTTAATCACTGAGCCATATCTCTAGCTCCTGTCTTTAATTTCTATAGCGATCATTCTTCTTCTTAATTGTCTATGTATGCATGCACAGTACCCTGCTCTGTTGTTCTTGGTGTTGAGACACGGGAAGCAATGAATTTGGAGCCGTTTTTCACATAACCTGGCTGGCAATAAGTACCAACAATCCTCTTGCTAGAAATCTAATTCTGCAACATCACCAATGATGCTTTAAACACTTATTAGGACTTCATGCATGCTATGCAGATGTTCTACCACTGAGACATGTCCCCAGTACTTTAAGAAATAATTTTTAAAACCCGAGTGTCATGACTTTAAACTATCACTTTGTAGCCAGGCAAGCCTTAACTTTGTGATGCATCTGCCTCAGCTCCACACAGGCTGAAACTGCTGAAGAAAATTTCTCTATAATGCCTTTGTCATTAAACCTGCCTTGTTTACATTTACTTTATATTTGAAGAAATGTGAGCTGTGTGTCACATTGTTTTATTCTTATTTATTCTAGATAAGTCTGTCTAGACCCTCTGTTTTTATATTACACATAAATACCCCTGTAAACTCTACCATTTGGGATACATGTAATGTACCCTATATAATTCACTTTAATATTTACAAATCAGATCATGCTTGTACCAAGTAATTAAAGTAACAGAAAACTTTACAATTCAAGTGAAAGAAGAAACACTTATTAAATTCATCCAATAAAGGTTGCATATCCAAATATTAAACATCATAATGACAAAACAAAAACTGATCTTTTACTTAAGAATACAGAAAAAAAGTGAGGCCTTATTTTTTAAAAAAAAGGAGAAAAAATTATAGTATTAGCAAGTAAAATACAACAGCAAAATGTGGTAGCAATGAAAATGAATAATGTTAATTTGCTATATGATTCAAAGCAGTTCAAATCTAAGAAATTTCTTAATTTACTGCATTTAGAAAAAAGAAAAGGAAGCTCTAAAAGTAATTATAGTCAAAAAATGAGATCAGATAATGGCACTGTACAAATGTTAAACATTCTCATTTTAGCAATTGCACTATGGTGGTAAGAATGACTTTTTATCAAGATGGACCTGTAGGTAAAGGTACTTGCTAGCAAGCATGATATTCTAAGTTTGGTCCCCATGGTGGAAGAAGAGAACTGACCCACAAAAGTTGTAAACTGACCTTCACATATGCACCATGGCATGTATGCATTACCCCCATACATGTAAATAAATAACCATAATAAAAATTTAAAAAGAAAGTCTTTGTTCTTGGAAGACATACATAGATGTGCTCAGTGGAATAGGAAGTACTGCCAACATTTAAATCAGTGAGAAAAATAAACATGCTGAAAGGGGAAAGATATTGAGAATGTTAAGACAAAGGTATGAATTTTTGTAACTTTTCTATAAGTTTGAAAGTTCATTAAAATTAAAAAGTTACCAAGATAAAAAATAACTAAATATAAAACACAATATTGATAAAAACTCACAGCAAACACTATCAAGCAGCAAAACTGTAGTGTCATTTTCAATCAAAATCAGACGTAAGTCAGGATATTCACTATCACGTTCTAACTCTACTGCAATGTAATAGGATAAGAAAATAAAACAATATATTGGAAAATTGGGAGAGTCACCATTATTTCTAGATCACTTGATGGTATAGACACTTTAGGGTCAGAAAAATCCAAGAATGTCATAATTATGAATTTAAAAATGTGGTAAAGTTAGTGAAAATAAGATATACATACATCGCTGATGGTGGTGGTGATGCACGCCTTTACTCCCAGTATTCAGGAGGCAGAGGCAGGAGGCCTCTGTGACTTAGAGGCCGATCTGGTCTACAGAGTGAGTTCCAGGACAGACAGGATTACACAGAGAAATCCTGTCTCAAAAAACAAAAAAGGATAACCATACAACAATCAATCACGTTACTGCACAACTTTCCTTCATAGTAGTAAAAATAAGTAAGAAATGAATATTCTTCTAAAAGTACCAAAAGAGTAGTAAAATTGTGCCATTCAGAAGTAAATATAGCATAGTATAGAACACAAATGGAAATAAAGTGATTAAGGATTATCCAAAGACATTAAAAGGGTATGAGACAAATAATGAAAAGGCATTTTGTATTTTTCTATAAAAATAATTATAATAATGTCAATACACAGAAATAAAATTTCTTTATGTTTTTCTTTACTTTTTTTTGAGACAGGATTTTCTTTGTGTCATATTTTAGAGTATTGTTATGTAAACCAGACTAGCTTTAGGGTCATCATAAAGTCCAGGCCTTATCAGGGATATTGGAGGAGAATCTACAATCCCTAACTTACTAAACCAGCAGAATCCCTAACAACAATCTATAAACATTTTCCTCATACTCACAGGTAAGTTTTCACCCCTCATCAGGGAAATTTTTCTTTGTGACAGAAAAACCACAAACATCTATAAAACAACTCCCACACATAAGGCTCAGTGATCATTGCAAAAGATAAGGCAGAAAGAGTGCAAAAGCAACAGATTCAGACAGTCAACTGTGGGATTGTCTCCTAGTAGCACCAGAAACTACACCCATCAAGTTTCATCAGTACAACTGCCCAAAAGTCGCTGAACAAAGGATGACAACAATGAACATGGAGTCTCAACTCTACACAAAGAACAACAGGCAACTGAGTAAAACTGAGAGAGGGAGAGACGGTCCTTCCCAGGAATAGCACAACCAACTAGTTGCCCAGTGTCAAACAGTTAATTCTTAAAACATGCATACAAGTAATGTTATATGGACTCAACAAGTTATATTTAGGAATATATGCATATATATACTGCGAGAGCGCCTTCTGCTCCTTCAGCCAATAACCGCCGAGATACCAGCCCACCGGGCATGGTCCATTTCTATAAAAAAAGAGCGGCAGTCTTCTGCTCACTCTCTTGCTTCCAGCTCTTGCTCCAGCGATTAGATGTCTTTCCTGGCTTTTGGTGTTCTGTAAGTTTTTCCCCTAAAATAAATACTCCTGTGAATCCAAACTGGTGTGGTTGTTTCGCGCATTATATATAAGTACACATACAGATGCAATAACGATTAAAGAAAAAAGAGGTCATTAAATTTGAAAGAGAGTGGGAAAGGGTATATGGGAAGGTTTAGATATAGGAAAAGGAAGATAGAAATGGTATAATTAAGTTATAATCTGAAAAATGAACAATAAAAAGCTCAGGCTCCGAGTCTGTAATCATCCACACCATGTCCAGTTAAGAACAATTTTCAGTAAGACTACCACAGAATTTTAAAAAGGGTTTTGTGTGACAAAGTGTGTAGTGTACATGTGTGGCAAGAGCTGCACTTGCCCATGCATGCATGTATGGAAACCAGGGACTGATGACATTCATGATAGCTTCAATTGCTTCTCTTCCTCAATTTTTAAGACAATTTCTCTCTGAGCTCAAAATGTCATTTAATACCAGAGAAAAACTTGTTATCCCAGTCCAAGAACATAAATGTGTTATTTATTATTACCTGTTGCGTTATCTGCCATATCATACATGTAGTGTCTCTGGAACCAGAAATCAAGTGTATTCCACAGTAATCTGTAGCTAAGCAAGTCACAATATCTGTTTGAAGAAAGAATAAAATAAAAAGGATATGTTTTGTCAGAACAGACTTTGAGGGCAGTTTCAGTTAATGTTCAAATAATTACTAAGCCAGGGCTGGCAAAATGGCTCAGCAAGAAAAGGAACCTGCCAAGACTGGTGATCTGCACTTAATCCCTTTGGATACACATAGCAGGAGAGTCCTGACTCCTGCAAGCAGTCATCTAACTTCCAAGTGCACATATATGTGCTGTCCTCCCCCCTCCTCCCAAAATACCCACCCCCAAAATAATTAAATGTAACAAAAAACATCAGGTCAGAGTAACAGAGGACACTTGCAGGATCAAAGTCATCCAGAGAGCCTTCATTGAGTCAGTTCATTCTGGGTGAGATGTGATGTGCTAAGTGTTGACACAGTATTAGCATCGTGGGCTGTCAGAGAACTGAGAATAGATTCATAGGCAATTCTGCTATGTGTTCTGCTCTCTCTATTCACATTCTCTTCCTAATGAAAAAGTGCTATCTCATGGAATGTATCCTTAAAAAACAGTACAGGGAACTGACGGATGGTTCAGCAGTTAATAATTTATGGGATTATCTTCCAGAGAATTTAAGTTTGATTCCTAGCACCTATTTAAAGGCTGACAACTATCTGTAACTTCAGTCCCAGGGGATCTGTTGACCTCTTTAGACTCAGTAGACGCCACACACACATGGTATACAGATAAACATGCAGACAAAACACTCATACACATACAACAAACACACAAACAAATAAAAAGATAGTACATATTATGGTGCAAATTCATAACATAAAAAACAATTTCCAGAATAGTTCCGTAACAACTACACAAAGTGATACCTTAGAATACCAGTAGATAAAATCAGATTGATAACTAGTAACTGTTACTAGTAACTAGTTAACAGTTCTATCTAGTAACTGATAACAGATGCAGACATCCACAATCAGTACTAGGCTGAGCTCTGGGAATCTTGAGGAAGAAAGGGAGGAGGAATTTTAGGAGCTGGGGGAAGGGCTCATGACGGAAGGGGTAAAGACTCATAGAGACAGCTGACCTGAGCTCGTGGGAGCCCATGGACTCTGGACTAACAGGGAGCCTGTATGGAACTGACCTAGACCCTCTGTATGTATGTGGCAGTTGTGTTGCTTGATCTGTTTGTAAGGCTCTTAGCATTCATCCCCATGTTGTACTGTCTCATTCAACCTTGAGACAAGGGAAGGAGATAGATCCTGCCTCAACTTGATGTGCCATGCTTTGTTCAAGCTCATGAAGAGGCCTGCCCCTTTCTGAAAGGAGACAAAGGGTATGCGTGTGTGTGTGTGTGTGTGTGTGTGTGTGTGTGTGTGTGTATGGGGGGGTTAGGAGGTGAAGAGGGAGGGAAAACTGTGGTCGGAATGTAAGATAAAAGAAAAAAATGTTATTATTTAACAAAATTTAAAAAAAATCACCAGTAGAGAACAACAGATTCCATTACCCTCATTTAACAAGTTTTTTGAGAAAAAAGTTTTTATTCTTATACCGAGGCCTGAAATAATAAGATGTTAATATATATTCAACACTTAACTCATACTTTACTGTTAATAATGTCTTTATGTAATGATGACAAATTTTTATTATGTGGCCACAACATCATTGTTTAACATCTAAATAAAACTTGATTTAATAACTTCCAGTGCAATATAAAAACATATTTAATTTATATGGTGTTTGAATGTACACTCAATATAATAAGCTATCAGGAACATGTACCACTTTTATACAGTTGAAAAAAAACAGGGGTTGGAGAGATGGTTTAGTGGTTAAGAGCACTGACTGCTCTTCCAGAGGACCCGAGGATCAACTCCCAGCACCTATATGGCAGCTCACAACTATCTGTAACTCTAGTTCCAGGGGATCTGACACCTCACATAGACATACATGCAAGCAAAACACTCAGTATACACAAAAGAAAACTTAAATAATTAAAACTAAAAAACCCCAGAAGAACACGTTTTGTGGAAAAGTTAATTCTTACCTATATGTCGGATGTTATGTGAGACAATTTTGCCTTTGGTAAGTGATGTTACTTGGATACTATTATCCCAGTGTCCAGCACTAAAGAGCAACTTTGCATCATGTGACACTACAAACAGCTTGGAAGTGATTTTCAGCCCTGGAGCAAAAGGACCATTCACAGTTCGCTGAGCTCTGTAAACATAATTGGATTTTAGACTTTTCCTTAACAGATCACATTGAATATTACCAACAATAAAATATTTCTCAGACAGGAGGATGGTGCACTGTTTAACTCAAGAGGCATAAAGGGTGCTGTTAGTCTGAGGCCAGTCTAGTCTCCACAGTGAGTTCCAGGTCAATTAGAGTTACATAATGAGACCCTGTCTGAAAGCAAATAAAGCAAATAAAAACCCAAATAAAGCAATGACGATCAAAATCCCAGCAAAATTCTTCACAGACCTCAAAAAAATGGTATCCAACTTTATTATGGAAAAGCAAAAAATTTAGAATTACCAAATAATCCTGTACAATAAAGGAACTTCTGGAGATATCACAATCCCTGACTTCAAACTCTACTCCAGAGCTATGGTACTGAAAACAGCCTGATATTGGCATAAAAACAGACAGGAGGACCAATGGAACCAAATCAAAGACTCGATATTAATCCATACACCTATAAACACCTGATTTTTGACAAAGAAGCAAAAAAAATTTTTCAAATGGAAAAAGAAAGGATATTTAATAAATTGTGCTCATATCACTGGATGTCAACATGTAGAATAATGAAAATAGACTCATATCTATCACCATGCACAAAACTCAAGTCCAAATGGATCAAAGAACTCAACATAAAGTCAGCCACACTGAACCTCATAGAAGAGAAAGTGGGAAGTACACTTGAACGCATTGGCACAGGAGACCACATCCTAAATATAACCCCAGCAGAACAGACCCTGAGAGCAACAATTAACAAATGGGACCTCCTGAAACTGAAAAGCTTCTGTAAAGCAAAGGACACGGTCAACAAGACAAAATGACAGCCTACAGAATGGGAAAAGATCTTTATCAACCCCACAAAAGACAGAGGTCTGATCTCCAAAATATGCAAAGAACTCAAGAAATTGGTTATCAAAAGAACACATAATCCAATAAAAAAGTGGAGTACAGACCTAAATAGAGAACTCACACAAAGGAATCTAAAATGGCTAAAAGACACTTAAGGAAATGTTCAACATCCTTAGTCATCAGAGATATGCAAATCAAAACAACACTGAGATTCCATCTTAAACTGATGACAACTTATGCTGGAGAGAATGTGGGGTGAAGGGAATACTCATACATTGCTGGTGGGAATGCAAGCTGGTACAGCCCCTTAGGATATCAGTATGGCAATTTCTCAGAAAAAAATTAGTAAACAACCTTCCTCAAGACCCAGTAATACCACTTTTGGGTATATGTCCAAAGGATGGTCAACCGTGCCACAAGGACATGTGCTCAAATATGTTCATAGGAGCATTGTTTGTCATAGCCAGAACCTGGAAATAACCTAAATGCCCCTCAACTGAAGAATGGATAAGGAAAATGTGGTACATTTACACAGCAGAAAAAAAAAACCGACATCTTGAAATTTGAAGGCAAATGGATGGAGCTTAGAAAACATCATTTTGAGTGAGGTAACCCAGACCCAGAAATACAAGTATCACATGTACTCACTTATAAGTGACTTTTAGACATAAAGAAAACCAGCCTACAAATCACAATCCCAGAGAACCTAGACAACAATGAGGACCCTAAGAGAGACTTACATAGATCTAATCTACATGGGAAGTAGAAAAAGACAAGATCTCCTGAGTAAATTGGGAGCATGGGGACCTTGGAAGAGGGTTGAAGGGGAGGGGAGAGGCAGGGAGGGGAGCAGAGAAAAATGTAGAGTTCAATAAAAATCAATAAAAAAACCCAAATAAAGATTATTTTTAAGTAGTAAAGAATAATATAACAATTTACCATTCCCAATATAATATTTTATTTTATATTTGTTATAACAGAAATTCAGCCATGTCTGAATGCCAAATACTGTCAGGTTATAACTTAAAAACAGAGAAGGGGAAGGAAAGAGAAAATCGTTTTCTCAAAGCACTACTTTAAAAATTACAGGAATCGCTGGGCAGTGGTGGTGCACACCTTTAATCCCAGCACACACTTTAATCCCAGAAGATGCAGGTGGGTCTCTGTGAGTTCAAGGTCAGCCTGGTCCACAGAGTAAGATAGCCAAGGCTACACAGAGAAAACTGGTCTAGGGGGAAAAAACAAAACAAAAGAAAAAAAATAAATTAAAAAACCCAACTATAAAACAACAAAAACCCATTTGCTGTCTGCTTACTTTGGGTTAGTCACAGTTTGATCCTTGATGAATGTGAAGTAGTTAGAAATATTTCTGTCATAAGGTAGCCATCCATGGGTTCCAATAACATAATTAATGTTTACTGTTACCTAAAAAGAATATATGAAAACTCAAGTAAAATATATTCAAGAACATGGTTAAAAATAGCCAGATGCTCACAGATTTTTGACATTATCATTAGGTGAATACTGTAAGATATATGAAGCCAAATCCTAAATAATTTAAATGGAAATAACTATTTATTTACAGCTTACTGTAAGAAGTTATTTTTTAGCTAATTATTTTTCATATTAAATTCTCAGATTATTAGCATTAATGTTAACATTTGGAGGAAACTAAAGGTTAACTCTGCCATGACAAATATGATATAATCATCACTTAGCCCAAAGCAGGAGAATTTACAGTTACAATGTCCCTGAAGCAGTAGTCTTAGTATGTACTTGCTTTTAAAAGTGTAAAGATTTCTACTCCTTCAATTATAAAACAACACAATAACCATGCTCTGACTCAGGAAACTTAAAAAAAAAAACCACACATTGGTTTTACCAGCAGTTGGGAGGCAGAGGCAGGCAGATCTTTCTAGGCAGATCTCTCTCTGAGTTTGAGGCCAGGCTAGTCTACAGAGCAAGTTCCAGGACAGCCATGGCTATACAGAGAAACCCTGCCTCAAATCTGACACCCACCCCATAAAAACACACAGATTTTAAAGATGAAAACTACAGAATCTTACCACTGAAAACCACTATCAATATTATTGTATATATTTCTAGAATAGTTTTCTAATCAAGCACAATATATACCATTATAAAAAGCAATTTAATTCTGAAGTCTCAACTGTTAGCCGTGCTACAGCACATTTCTATCACACCCAAGTTACAGAATTAGAATAAGATGAACCTACTTGCTAGCTCTGTGATTTTGGTCATGGAACTTCTGAGATTTAATTTCTTATCCATAAAAGGAATATACTAGTGCCTACTACAACAGAGCTGTTGGGTGGGCTAAATAAAAAACTGTGTAAAACACTCACTGAAATGCCCTAGAAGAATACCTTAGGGTGGGGTGGGGGTAAGGGGAGATGGGGAGAGAGAAGGGAGAAGGGTAAGATTGGAGAGAGCTTGGGGGGATGGGATAGTTGGGATGGAGGAAGGGTGGATGTGGGAGCAGGGAAGTAGATATCTTAAATGGGGGAGCCATTTTAGGGTTGGCAAGAGACTTGACTTTAGAGGGGTTCCCAGGTGCCCAAGGAGATGTCCCCAGCTTGTGCCTTGGGCTGCAGAGGAGAGGGTGCCTGATCTGGCCTTCTCCCATAGCCACACTGATGAATATCTTGCATATCACCATAGAACCTTCATCTGGCGATGGATGGAGATAGAGATAGAGACCCATATTAGAGCACTGGACTGAGCTCCCAAGGTCCAAATGAGGAGCAGAAGGAGGGAGAACATGAATAAGGAAGTCAGGACCACGAGGGGTGCATCCACCCACTAAGATGATCTAATGGGAGCTCACCAAGGCCAGCTGAACTGGGACTGATGGAGCATGTGATCAAAACCGGACTCTCTGAATGTGGCTGACAATGAGGACTGACTGAGAAGCCAAGGACAATGGCACTGGGTTTTGATTCTACTGCATGGACTGGCTTTGTGGGAGCCTAGTTTGTTTGGATGCTCACCTTCCTAGAACTGGATGGAGCAGGGAGGATCTTGGACTTCCCACAGGGCAGGGAACCCTGACTGCTGTTAGGACTGGGGAGGGAGAAGAAGGGGGAATTGGGGGAATGGGAGGGAAATGGGAGGAGGTGGAAATTTTTTAATAAATAAATAAAAATAAAAAATTTAATTAAAATAGATTTTATCATTTTCAAAAAAATACCTTAACAAGATCTGTATTAGTTCGATTATTGCTATTAAAGCTATGGTGATAAGATTCCTAGCTATTTTCATAGATTTATTTTTCTAGATAAATGTAATAATTATAATAACTACTTAAAGCAAAATATACAGAAGACATTTTTATATTTGATCAAATTAATTTCATAACAAACTTCTCCATTATTTTTTGTAATGCTGAGGATCAAACCTATGGCCTCATACATGCTAGGCTCTACCATAAAGCTATTCTTCTAGTTTTCTTGATTATTTTAAAAATATTCCTTTATGGGGTAGAGAGATGGCTCAGAAGAAAAAAAGCACTGGCTGTTTTCCAGAGGACTCAGGTTTGAATTCTGGCCCCCATCTGGTGGCTCATAACTATCTAGAACTCCAGTTCCAGAAAATCTATGCCCTCTTCTGACTTCTGCAGGAACCAGGCAAGCATGCAGTATATATCAAACAAACAAAATATCTATACACTAAAATATACTAAATTTTTTTCAAGTTTTTTATTGGGTCAGTGATATAGCTTAGAATCATAAGGTCCTTGCCACCAATCCTGAGGACCCAAGCTCAATTCTTCTCATATGGAAGGAGAGAGTCAACTTGCCCAAGTTGTTTTCTGACCTCCAGATGCCATGTGCATACCCTCACATATACACACATAATGGATTTTAGAATTGTAACAGGAATATTTTTACATTTATTTCTATTTTTGGTAAACATTGTAGTATGAAATAGGTATACATAAACTTACCAGTAACTCAGGGCTGCCTTGAGACATAAAAGAACGAGATTGATTTTGGGGGATGATGGCCTTTAATAGAGGAATACCATCACTAATTCCCTGTAAAATAAAAGATGTTTAATGGTTGGTTCTGTTCATTTATGAGGTACAAATTATGTCTCTGCTATACTGAAACAAACATAATGCAGATGTAATAAGTTAAATGAGAAAGTTGTTTATAATTTATAAAAAATATTTTGGCTTTACATCAAAAACATTGATATATTTTGTTAACTGAGGTTCTTTCTGAAAGTTCTATTTTATGAAAATCATATATTTTGACCCAAAAATGAATATCATTCTGAGAAAACAATTGCCATAATCTTATCACAATACAAAATAACAATAATTTGAATTATTTTTCTGATGTGTTTATAGTTAAAAAATGACAGATAACACTTACTGTGGATAACATTATTGAATATATAAGCCATGTAACAAATATTATTCTAAGAGGTCTATAAGAACTAATAATGTTATAAAATCCAATAAATAATGTTATGAAATTCATAAAAACTGCTTTTCTCTTCAAATTGTGAATCAAGAGTAATTTGTGACTCCAGCCAGAGAAGCAAGAAGGCTGACTGTAGATCTCGAGCTCTCCCTTAGACACTAAGTCACCCCCAGCTCTGTAGACTTCCTGCTGCATTCTCCCTCCACACTCTTACCCCATCTCCAGTGGATCACACAGACCTTCCCTTCCTAACTTCCTTCCCCACTCACTGCTGTATCCCAGCCTCCAACCCTAGTAACCATTCCCTTGGAACCAGACGGCTACTCTGACCAGGAAAGGCAAGTAAGCTAACTGAAGGTCTTCACCTCCAATCATCCAAGTCCAATTCTAAGTCTCATCCTCCGCTCTGTAGCAGACCTTCGCCTCTCCTCCCTCTCTGCCCTAATTCCCAGATGACTACGCAGATCCTGGTGGAATGCCTTGCTATCAGCTCCTCTGTAGTCTATCCCCATATCTAAGTGTCAGTTCCCAATACCTAGAAATTCTCTGCTCCCGTTCCTGGCTGGAATGCCTTGCTTTCCTCCCTCCTGTGGACCCTCTCTCAGTGCCCGTCAGGCCATTTCCATTCCTAAGTGTCAGCTCCCAATTCCTAGAAACACATTTTATCTAGAACTCCCCCAGTGACTGTATCTATTAGGATCCCAGAGGAATTCCCCACCAGGCAACACAGAGTCGCCACAAGAACCAGAGAAGGAAACAGAAACCAAGGACAAACTATCCATCCATCCACCCAACAAAGACAACACCAAGTATCAGCACCTAGAATTACAATCTTCCAAAACTTAGATACTTAGACACCAGTAAAAACCCAAAATAACAGTCAGGATAATGTCTTCACTAGAGACCAGCAACTATATCACACCAAACTCTGAATATTCCAAAACAGTTGAAGCACAAGAAAAAAAAAACTTATCTTTTAAGTATATAATGAAGATCCTTAAAGAGAAAAGGAACAAATCCCTCAAAAAAAAACCCAAAAAAACAAAAAACAAACAAACAAAAAACCCCTACAGAACACAAACATTGATCCATTCAAGACAAGATTCCGCATTCTCTGGGAGAAAGGGCACGGGAGGGAGAGGAAGGGGGGCAGAGCCATACCTGCTGGACTTGCCCTGGGGCTCAGCAGGATGATGAATATCACCACCCAGACCTCCCTGCTAGTCACTGAGAAGAAACACACACACTTGAGTTGGGAGTCTGTCAAAGCAGGATCTTGTTTAACTGCATTAGGCAGGAACTTATGTAGGCTGAGATGGGGTGGGAAGCCTGGGATGGGTCAAGGCAAAGCAAGGAACAAGGGGCAATAATATTCTGCCATGTAAGCAGTGGTTGAGCAGAGACGGGCCTGGGTAGCCAGACAGGTATCTAAATTCAAGCTAGGCTCAGAAAGCTACACTAGGCCTCACCAAACTCAAGTTAGGCTTAGGAAGTTACACTGAGCCTCATGTCCAAGCCTCATGAGGCCCAACAGCAAGAGAATAAAAATAGAATTAATAAAGAAAACTCATACTCATGGAACTTTAAAAATGAGAAATTTAGGTACTCAAATAGGAACCTCAAAAGCAAGCCTCACCAACAAAATATGAACGATGGAAGAGAATCTCAGGCATTAAAGACACGAAGAAGAAATGGATACTATGGTGAATCAAAAAAAAATGTTAAATCTAAAAAAAAAAATCCCGACACAAAACATTCACAAAATCTGGGACACTATGAAAAGATCAAACCTAAGAATAATATGAATAGAGGATGAAAATGAAATACAGTCAAAGGCACAGAAAATATTTCCAACAAAATCATGGAATAAAATTTTCCTAACCTAAATAAAAAGACATCTATCAAGATACAAGAAACATCCAGAACATTAAGTAGACTGGAATTGAAAAGAAAGTCCTCTCAGTAATAGTAAATTGACAAATGTAATCTACCAAATAAACAACTTGAAAGACAAAAAGCACATGATCATCTCCTTAGATGCTGAAAAGACCAATCCAACATGGTCATTAGACATCAGGGAAATGCAAATCAAAACGACTTTGAGATTTCATCTTACACATGTCAGAATGTATAAGATGTATATCAATGATACAAGTGCCGGTTTATGTTGGGGAGGATAAGGAGCAAAGGGAATACTGGTGGTGGAATTCAGACTTGTAAAGCCACTATGAAAATCAATGTGAAATTTCTCAGGAAGATGGGATTCGATCTACCTCAAGATCCAGCTATACTCCTCTGGGGTATACATCCAAAGGATACTTCATCCTATCACTGAGATTCATGTTCAACCATATTTATTGGTGCTCTATTCATAATAGCCAGAAACTGGAAACAACTTAGATGTTCCTCAATTGAAGAATGGATAAAGAAAATATGGTACACTTATACAAGAAAATATTACTCAGAAGCTGAAAAAATACTTGCAAATAACAGGTAAATGGATAACTATAAAAGACAAAAAAAAAAATCACCCTGAATGAGGTATCCAGAACAAGAAAGACAAATATACTATGTATTTGTTACATGTAATTATTAGCTGTTTAATCAATGATAACTAAACCACAATCTGTAAACCACAGACATAAAGTAAAGGACTGGAGTGAACAGATAGATCTCTCTAGTAAAGCAAAATAGAATAAATAGTTATAGATGGATGGGAGGTGGGGACTGAAACAGAGGGATCAAATGAGGAGGTGGAAGGGAGAGATGGATGGGAAAGGAATACAGAGAGAGATAGCTAAAATTAAGGGCCATTTGAAGAGTTTGAAAACCTAATACAGTAGACACTTCTTAAAATACATACAAATATGAAGATAATCTAAATGAAATTGCCAAATAATGGGAAAGACAGAGCCCCATTTGGATATCTCTTGTCACCAAATGGAGATTCCAGCACCAGGATTGGTTTACATTTAATAGAGTTGTTGGTCCATGGGAACTTCCAAAAATCCAGGCTGTTGCCAAGCTGTACTCCATAAACTGCCAGCAAGGCTCCATTGCTGAGGACAATACCTACACAACACTCTGAACATGGAGAAGTCAAGCTGGTGCCTACATGGAGCCTTTACCCCTATATGCTAACATCTTTAGTACAGGGAGATACTCTCCACACTAACAAAAGAGAAATGTTAACACCAAACAAGTCACACACCCTCTGATCTACATTGGTGTCCTGCCTGTAAGATATATGAGTGCAACGGTGGTGCAAAGTTTGTGGGAGAAACTCTAAGTGTTATAGTTAAGAAAGGAAAGGTATCCTGGCAGTTGGGAGCCAAAGAATACCATAAAGTCACACTGCATAATAAAGTTCACACAAGAGATTTGTTGATAGGGAAAAACACAGGAGGGTGGTTGCCTCAGGGAAAGGTACAGCAAAGAATTGAGCAGGAGGCAGGATTTACACAGAGTTTCTTGTGTTTGGCCATGGGAATTGGGGTGGGGCTTTGTACTTAACCACAGGCCATGGCAGTCAGAAGACCAAATAGGAAACAGAAACAAAGGAAGAAAATATCTATCCAAAAAAGACAAATCTAGAAACCAGCACGTAGACCTATCTATAAATCACTCCAAATCAGATGCCTAAACCTAAGTGTAAGAACATAAACAACCAGGTCAGTATGTCACCACCAGAGCCCAGCCAGCTCATTACTTCAAGCCCTGAATATTCCAAAAGAGTTGAAGTACAAGAAAATGACCTTAAAACCAACTTTATGATGATGACAGAGGTTCTTAAAAAGGAAATGAGTAAATCCCTTAAAGAAATCAAACAGACAAAAAAAAAAAAGTTGGGTGAAATCAATAATCTCTTAAAGAATGTCAAGAAAACAGTTGAAAGAAGTGAATAAAACTGTTTGAGACCTGAATATATATGCAATATGGAAAACACAAACTGAGGGAATTCTAGAAATGGAAAACTTAGATGAATAAACAGGAACTACAGCAAGCATCATCAACAGAATACAAGAGATGGAAGAGAGAATCTCAGGAGTTGAAGATACAATAGAAGAAATAGATACATCAGTCAAAGAAAATGTTAAAGCTAAAAAATTCCTAACACAAAACATCCAGTAACCCTGGGATAGTATGAAAAGATCAAATCTAAAAATAAAAGAAATAAAGGAGAAGATTCCCAGTCCAAAGGCCCAGACAATATTTTTAACAAAATCACAGAAGAAAAACTTTCTAACCTAAAAAAGGACATGCCTATAAAAGTATAAGACGTTTCCAGAATAGATTGGGCCAGAAAAGAAAGATTCTCCTCCCACATAATAATCAAAACACTAAAAACACAGAACAAAGAAGAAATATTAAAAGTGGCGAGGGAAAAAGGCCAAATAACATAAAGGCAGGCCTGTTAAAATTATACCCGGTTTCTCAATGAGACTCTAAAAGCCAGAAGGGTGTGGACAGATGTCTTGTAGACTCTAAGAGACCACAGATGTCAGTTTAGACTACTATACCCAGCAAAACTTTCAATCACCATAGATGGAGTAAACAAAATATTCCATGATAAAGTCAAATCTAAACAATATCCATCCACAAATTCAGTACTACAGAAGGTACTAGGAGGAAAACTTAAACCCAAGAAAGTTAACTACATTTAAGAAAACACAGGAAATACATAATCTGGCACCAGCATAACCCAAAGAAGGAAAATGTGCACACACATATGCATATGTGTGTGTGCGCGCACACCCACCCACCCCCCCCCCACACACACCCAACAACATACAGGTACTTATGGGACACAATGAAAACAGTGCTAAGAGAAAAGTTCACAGAAATAAAAGTTCTCATAAAGAATTTTGAGAAGCCTCACACTAGTGACTTAACAGTACACCTCAAAGCTCTAGAAGAAAAAAGAAGCAAACAAACCCAGGATGAGTAACAAGAAATAATCAAACAGAACTGAGATAAATAAAATAGAAACACAGAGAATAATACAAAGATTTAATAAAACAAAAAGTTGGTTTTTAAAGTCAACAAGATAGATAAATCCTTTTTCTAAACTAAAAGGCAGCGAAAGAATATTCCAATTAGTAAAGTAGAAATGAAAGTGGAACATAGCAACAAATACTGGGGAAATCCAGAGAATCATTAGGTCATACTTCAAAAACCTGTCCTCTACAAAATTGGAAAATCTAAAAGAAATAGACAAATTTATTGATAAATAACACATACAAAAGTTAAATCTAGATCAGACAAACAATTTAAATAGACCCACAATCCCCCTGCCCAAAGAAGCTGTCATTAAGTCTCTCAGTCAAAAAAACCAAAAAAACAAAAACAAAACAAACAAACAAAAAAGCCTAGGGTCAGATTGTTTTAGCACAGAATTCTACCATACTTTCAAAGAAGACCTAATGCCAATACTCCTCGAATTATCCCACAAATAGAAACAGAAGGAACAGTGCCAAATTCTTTTCATGAGGCCACAGTCACCCTGATATCCAAACCACACAAAGACTCAACAAAGAAAGAGAATTACAGACTAATTTCCCTCAAGAACATTGATGCAAAATACTCAGTAAAATACTTGGAAATCAAATTCTTGAATACATCAAAAAGATCATCCACCATGATCAAGTAGGCTCCATCCCAGAGTCAGGGATGGACTGACAATGAAAATCTGTCAATGTAATTCACCATATAAACAAACTAAAAAAAAAAACAAAACAACAAACCATATGATCATTTCAGTAGATGCTAAAAAAAGTCTTGGACAAAATCCAACATCCCTTCATGATAAAGTCTTAGAGAGAAAGCGAAGACATGGGACATACCTAAACATAAGAAAGGCAAAATATAGCAAGCTGATAGTCAACATCAAATTAGATGGAGAGAAATTCAAAGCAAAATTTTCACCAAAATCAGAAACAAGACAAGGTTGTCCAATTTCTCTGTATCTATTTAATATAGTATTTGAAATTATAGCTAGAACAATAAAACAATTAAAGGAGATCAAGGGGGATAAAAATTGGAAAGGAAGAAGTCAAAGTATCATAATTCTCAGATGATATGATAGTACACATAAGTGGCTGCAAAAATTCTACCATGGAACTCCTACAGCTGATAAACATCTTTAGTGAAGTGGCTGGATACAAGATTACCCCCCCCACCACAAAAATTCAGCAGCCCTCCTATATACAAACGATAAATGGGCTGAGAAAGAAATCACAAAACAACACCCTTCACAACAGTCACAACAATATAAAATATCTTGGGGGTAACTCTAACCAAGCAAGTAAAAGATAAGAACTTCAGCCTGGCAGTGGTGGCGTACACCTTTGATCCCAGCACTCAGGATGCAGAGACAGGTGGATCTCTGTGACTTCAAGGCCAATCTGGTCTACAGAGCTAGTTCCAGGATAGGCCCCAAAGCTACACAGAGAATCCCTGTTTCAAAAAACAAAACAAACAAACAAACAAACAAAGATGAGAACTTCAAGTCTTTGAAGAAAGAAATTCAGAAAAATATCAGAATATGAAAAGATCTATGCTTATGGTTTGGTAAGATTAACATAGTAAAAATGGTCATCTTACCAAAAGCAGTATGTAAATTCAACACAATCCCCATTAAAATTTCAACACGATTGTTTATAGGCCTTGAAAGAACAATACTCAAATTCATACAGATAAACAAAAAATCCAGGATAGCTAAAACAATCCTGTAAAATAAAAGAACGTCGAGAGGTATCACCATTCCTGATTTCAAGCTCTACCAGAGAGTCATAGAAGTAAAAACCACATGGTCTTGGAATAAAAACAGACAGGTGGATGAATGGAATTGAATCAAAGACCCAGACATAAATCCACACACCCATGGACACCTGATTTTTAATAAAGAAGCCAAAATTACACAATGGAAAAAAGAAAGCACCTTCAACAAGTGGTACTGGTATAACTGGATGCCAGCATGTAGGAAAATACAAATAGATTCATATCTATCACCCTGAACAAAACTCAAGTCCAAGTGGATTGAAGATTTCAACATTACTCCATATATACTGAATCTGATAGAAGAGAGAGTAAGAAATGGCCTTGAACACAACACATTGGTAAAGGAGACAAATTCCTGAATAGAACACCAATAGTGTAGGCACTAAGATAGTTAATAAATGGGACCTGATGAAACGAAAAAACTTCCCTAAGGCAAAGGGCAAAGGACTCAAGAAACTAGACATTAAAAAAAAAACCAGAACAACCACAAAAAACTCAAACAAATAATCCAATTTAAAAATGGGTACAGATATAAACAGAGTTCTCAATGGCCGAGAAACTGTTTAACATCCATAGCTGTCAAGGAAATGCAACTCTGAGATAACAACTTACACCAGTCAGAATGGCTAAGATCAAAAAACAGAAGTAACAGTTCATGTTGGAGAGGATGTGGAACAAAGTGAACACTCCAACCATTGCTAGTAGGAGCAAACTTTGGAAATCAATATGGTGGTTTCTCAGAAAATTGGGAACTGATCTACTCCAAGACTCAGCTTTACCAATCTTGGGCATATAGCCAAATGATGCTCAATCACACCACAAGGATATTTGCTCAACTGTGTTCATAGCATCTTTATTTGTAACAGCCAGAATCTGGAGACAACCTAGATACCCCTTAACTAACAGAATGGATAAAGAAAATGTGGAACGTTTACACAATGGATATTAATCAGCAGTAAAAAAACAATGACATCATAAAATTTGCAGGCAAACAGATGGAACTAGAAAAAAATCATCCTGAGTGAAGTAACTCAGACTCAGAAAGACAAACATGGTATGCATTTACCTTAAACTTGAATATTAGCTGCAAAGTAAAGGACAACCAGACTACAGTCCCCACACCCAGAGAGGCTAGGTAACAAGGAGTGCTCTAGTCAGTATGCACTGGTCTTCCTTGGAAAGGAAATAGAAATTATTTCAAGGGTTAATTGGGGTTCAGTAGGGATAGGAAAAGGAGGAAACAAGTGGGGTGAGGTGTGGGTAAAAAGAGTAGTGGGAAAGACTGAAATTGGGAGGCATTTTGGGGGTAGGGTAGAAAGAAACCTGGTGTAAGGGAAACTCCCAAGAATCTAAAAAGATGACTCTAGCTAAGACTACAAGTAATAGTGGATATGTAGCCTGAACTGGCCATATTCTGTGACCAGACAAGACTTCTAGTAGAGACATTGGGACATCAACCCATAACTTCCAACCTATAGTCTGTCCTGCCTATGGGATGTACTGGGATAAGGGTGACACAGAGATTGTGGGAGGGGCCAACCGAAGACTCTCAGTCTGAGACCCATGTCACAAGAATGAGCCCGCTTTGACATTGTCTGGAATGCCAGGACCCAGAGGCTGAATGACCCAGGGACTTAGGATAGAACCAAACATGACTGGAGGAAAAAGAAAAAAACAAGTGTCAATGAAATAATTCCTAGTGATATTCTGCTAAACTCATAGATTGGTGAGTACCCCAATGGTAATCAGAGAGGCTTCATCAAGCAACTGATGGAAACAGATGCACACACCCACAGCCAAACATGGGGCCGAGCTCAGGGAATCCTGCTGGAGAGAGGAATGATTGTAAAAGCCCAAGGGGTCAAGGACATCACAAGAAAACCCACAGAATCAACTAACCTAGGGCTGATAGGGGCTCACAGCTTCTAAACAACCATGGAGCCTGCATGGGATTGACCTAGGTTTTCTGTGTATATGTGACAGTTTTGTAGCTTGGTCTTCTAATGGGACTTCTAACAGTGGGAGTGGGAGAAGTTACCAACTCTTTTGCTAGCTTTTGGGACCCTACAGTTCATATTGGAATGTCTTGCTTAGCCTTAATAAAAGGGGAGGTGCATACTGCAACTTGATATACCATGATTTGTTGATACCCACGGGACGCCTGCCCTTTTCTAAATAGAAATGGACAAGAAGAAGTTGGGAGTGGAAGAGGGGGACAGAGGGAGGTTGGGGGATGGACTGGGAGGAGAAGAGGGGAAACTGCAGTTGGTATGTAAATAAATAAATAAATTAATAAAAAAATAAATAAATAAAAGGTGAAGGAGCAACAGACGAAAGTACTACTTGAGCTGATCTTTGGTTTTTCACAAATAAGTAGTACAACTATAGGAACAGAGAAGCACACACAAGTGATACACCTATAGGCATAGATGAGCACATCTACACATACATGTACAAATGGAAATTGGAGAAAGGTCTCTGATATTACCAAGTTGGGTATTACCTCTATAAAAAATGACTTCAATTCAGGGAGGTGCTGAAAGAGGTTTAGGGTTGAGATTTCTGTTTTGGTTTGCTTTTGTATGACTTCTTCTGCTGATAATCTTGGAGGGTGTGGTTCCTTCAAAATAATTTTAAGGAAAAATTTCAGAGTTACATGAAATCCTGCTCAACTCAGTGGACTGTGCTACAATAAAATGCATATTAGGCACTGTTAACTGCAGGCCATGGCTTAGCCTATACCTCAGCAAATTTGCCATTCATCCTCTTCTACAGACATCTCATTTCTACTTTAAATTTTTCTTACTGATATCACTCCCACATTTCTAGATCAGAATGATTTTTTTCATATGCTCTTTCATCAATTATTTAAGATTTCTTTGTATCTTTTTTTCTATTAAGTATTCATTGGTTGTTTATGATCAGTCTTTCCATTCAGCCTATAGGAATCTTTCTAAATTCCATTTAATTTATTTTTTGTGTATACGTGGTTATATACATGTCACTGTGCATGTGTGGAGGTCAAAGAACAACTTGCAGGAGTCAATTCTCTTCCTTCTACCATGTTGATATGGGGACTGAGCTCAGGTCATCAGTCTTGGCAGCAGGTGTATCTCAAACTTGACAGATGTTTAATAAATTTTTGGTAAAATTAATGAAGCACTTAACATTCAATCTTTAAGATATAGTATATTATTTAATTCCTAAAAGACTGATAAAAATGTAAAAACTATCAAAATCAAATTATAGACATGACTGCAAAATTCACAGATTATTTTTTTCTACCTTTCAAATTGCAGATACAGAATTAAGTAAATTAATGTTAATCAAGAATACTGATAATATATTAAATACCTTTTTACTATTTCAAGGACACTATTGATATGTATAAGAGTTGTCCTTCTAAAGGGGATTTTGCCAGATATGGCAAAAATATCTGCAAGCAGGTGTATGTTACAGGTGAGAATTCTTACAGGTGAGAATTCTACCAGATATTCACCAATGTTGACTATCCAAGTGCTCAGAAAACTGAGGCAGGAGGAATTTGAATTTGAGTTCAGCTAAAGTTCAAGGCAGTACAGGCTACATAGTAAGAAAGAAAACAGAACAAATCAGGGAGCTGGAGTTTGATTCTTTTACAAAATCTTAGATAGTAGGAAATAGATGTCGTTTAAATGTGTAGCTTTTAATACTTAAAATAATAACAACTTTATTTTAAATTACAGGCTGAGAGTCCTAACTCTGCCTGATTTTTTCTTTTGTGTTTGTGGGGACGGGGACTGATCTTGGACACTGCACATAATAAGCAAACATTCCTGGACTAAAGAACAACCTCAGCCCCTTTTATAATATTTTTAAATCATAATAAAAACTAGTATGAGGGAGGTGGCTTAGTAAAGTACTTGCCTAGAAGCAAACCTGAGGACCTGAGTACAATTTACAGAACCCTGTTTTAAAAAAGGACAGCCAAGGTGGTTAGCCAGCTAGCCTACTTGATAACTTCTAGGCCAGTAAAAGATCAGTGTTTTCACAAAATGCTGGACAGTGCCAGACAAATGACATGCAAGAAATGACACTCTGACCTCCACAGACATGAACAAATAGGGCAATATCAGTACTGTTCTTGTAAAATAATAATAATTTAAAAAGTAGAGTTGAAGTCTGGTGGTGGTAGCACATGTCTTTAATACCAGAACTCAGGAGGCAGAGGCAGGCAGATCTCAGAGGGTTTGAGGTCAGCCTGGTCTACAGAGTGAGCTCCAGGACAGCCAGGGCTACACAGAGAAACCATGTCTAGAAAAACAAAACAAAAGGTAGAGCTGGTGTAAAATTAAAGGTTCTAAGTCAGAGCTTCACCTAGAGGTGACTGTCAGTAGATTTTCTATTTCCTATGAGTCAAAATGTAGGACTCTCAGGTTCAGCACCACATCTACCTGCATGCCAGCATGCTCCCAACCACGATGGACTGAATGAACCTCAAGTGAGCCCCTCAACTACACTTTTTCTTTATAAGAATTGCTGTGGTCATGGTGTCTCCTCCAAGAATAAACCTTAACTAAGACAGTTGAGAACAACTGCTCTAAGATGTTGATAGCTTATACAGTTTACCTTTAACAGCTGACAAGGTGTTTGTCCAAAATTGTTAATCATCCCTTCTAAGGCTTTTCTTTCCTTTTCATCTGTTAAGGCATCAAGATCTACAGCACCTAAAACAAGAAGTAATTACTATGGAGAAAAGCAAACTAGCATGATTCTGATAAATATATTAAGGATTAAGGATTGATTAACATATTTTAAATATAATATCAGTCTTCAACTTCTCACCAGAAAGTAATTTTCTAATAACACTACCTATTTTTTATTTGTGTGTATATGTATATATATATATGGATACATGTGAGAGATCCTGTTTAAATAAGGGGAAGAGCCAGTGTGGGAGACTACCTGAAATATACCTTCAACCTCCACAAAAAGAGGTTTAAAAAGTGAGAACATTTTCTACTCAAAGCTGTCAGAAAACAGTTTTGATACTAAGCTAATGCTATTAGAAGAATTTATTACTGGAAATGCTAAGCATTTTCTTTCAAAGTTTACTAAAAATATAACCTGCAATATTCAATGTAAGACTTGATTAAATAGGAAATTTGATTTCTCAAATAAGAGACCAAAACCATATGGTGATAACAGGCATCTATAATTAGATTTCCATATATATGTATGGAATATATATGTATATAATATATGCATATATAATTGGATTTTATATACATGGAATATATAAACACATATATAATCATAAACAACTATTACAAAACTGAAACAGTGGCAGTTTCATAACCTTGCAACTGAGAAGCTATTTTGTTGATGTATTCTTTTTTATGTTAAATATCTAGGCCCAAATGCCATGCATAACTAATAAACCCTAATTCTCCCAAAGTACCACAAAAGAAGTAGTTAGGCTCATACCTTCATAACTACAGTAGTAGAAGACATTGAGTGCTTCTACTGCAGCTGGTCCTCTTTGTTTGTAGCCAAAAATCAGGTCTATCCATTCATGAAGATGAGCAGAAACATATTCAGACTCCTATAGAGAGAACAAATTTAATAATTAACATACGTATCTTCCAACTGTAGCCTAAATTCATGCTTTTGAGAAAGGGCAGGGAGTATCAGGGAGACAGATGATGGTGTATGCCTTTAATCTCAGCACTTAGGAGGCATAGGCAGGCAGATATTTAAGATCAGCCTAGTGTACGAGTTCCAGGACAACTAGAGATACACAGAGAAACCTTGTCTTAGAGGGGGGAAAAAAAGAAACCAAAAACATGGAGCCAGAAAGACGGCTCAGTAGTTAAGAACGCTGGCTGCTCTTCCAGAGAAAGCATTTTCAATCAACGACTAACAATCAACAATGACTAACATCTGTGGCTCCAGGGTCAGGATATCTGATTCCTTTTTTTGTCCTTGCTGGGCACTGCACACACACAATGTATAGACATATATGTAACCAAAACACTTGAACACATTTTTTTTTTTTTAAAGAAGAGTACTGCTCAGTAAACAGTGCTGTGAGATAGTAACACAATTATCAATGGTAAACTAACTCACAATATTCCTTCAGTTCCAATTTGGAAATTTACCTAAACATTCTTAAGACTTTTTAAGTGGCATTTTGGATCAGCTAGTTTTATTGGAACTTGGGTATCTCAGAAAAAATTAAAAATGTAGACATGCTTAACTGAAATGAAACAAAAACTGCAAAACATTAAATTATTGCAGCTGGGTAAACAGAACAGCAATCCATACAGCAGACACACACAGAACTGGAATGTTAATTACAGCTGAATATCCCTTAGGCAAAATGATTTGGGTTACAAGTTTTTGAGATTTTGCTTGTTGCCATTTGCTTTGATTTGTTTGAGACAAGTTTATACCACGTTGCTCAGGCTGCCCTCAAAGTCATGAACTCAGGTTTCAGCCTCCTAAGAAACTGCGACTAGGCCAAATTCGGATTGTAGATTTTCCCAGATTCTAAAATATTTGCAGAGGATTTATCAGCTAATCAAAAAATCAAAATTCCAAAATGTCCCCAAGTATAGTGTGGGTGAACAAAACAATATAAGAAAGCTACTAACTTTCCTCAAATCTAAGAGAGTTAAATAAGAGGTGCAGAAAGCATTTTTGTGGTAGTTTCTTTTGTAATACTTGTCTAAAACTTGTTGATTCAAGAAAAAAAATCTAAGACTTGATTAAATAGGAGATTTGATTTCCTATATACCAAAAATCAAAAGCTTATGACACTGATAATTGGTATTTATAAGTAGATTTATATAGATTATGTATATATATACCATTATAAACTATTATTAAAAACAGAAAAAGTAGAAACCTATATTTTGGTACATATTAATACAGTATCACAACATTTATATCCTAAGATTAAATTACTATATTATACTTTTAGAACAGTAATATATATAAAACAGATAACAAATTAATCTAGAAAAAAGGACACTTTAATTTATCTTTGAAAAACACATCTATATTTTTAGACTTGGTAGTGAGAGAACAAAAACCTTACCAGAGCTTTTCTGTGTTTATAAATAAAATCTTCAGCTGACTTAGCCCATCTTGGAAGAATGACATCATTTACCAGTTCTTGAGAAACTTGCAGCTGACCCAGATTAAATTCTAATACACAAAAAATAAAAATACCAGAATCATTTCAGACTTAATCAAGTGATGTAAAACAAATACAAAAGAGGGTCTATAACTAGAAAAATACTTTAACCTATCTTTTGCAGTATACTTTACTCATTAATTAAACTACATAAAGTATTTTAAAACTCATTTTTAGAAGGTACATCTAAGTAAGAATTCTTTTAGAACTTGGGAGACACTCAGTGGGTAAATTTCAGTGACTTAATGAGTATCTCATGATAATGACTACAGAGCTGGGTGTGGAGATAAGAATCCTATGGGTTTACTGAGAAGTCCACCCAGTTTGTCTCAAAAAGTTAAGGTGGAATGGGATTAAGGACATTGACTTCTGGCTTCTGCATATAAATGCATACACATACACACACACACACACACACACACACACAGAGTCCTCCACATGTAAGCACATGGGCATGGGAACAGACACACATACATACAAATGAAAAAGAAAAAGAACAGTAAAGGCACTATAATCCTCACTTTAATTGGCTTAAAATAGAATATTAATAATTCTTACACTAAAAATGAAAAATGGTTTATAAAATATGGTTCTTTAAAACTTTGGTGTAACTTATACCTTAAACTCACTCACTAAGAGTTTTGTTTTATAGAAGAAGAATAACACCTTATATCCTCTATTCCACAAAGATACTTGCTATTAGAGCTGAACATGACATTGACAGAACTTTCTCAAGTATGAGCTTTTCTTGTTCACATACTGTGAGAAAGAAAATGTTAATACAAAAGACCTTAAAAAAACGGTTTAAAATGCTAGTCTTCCAATAACAATGTGTTGCCTTGAAATATTACATTTCCCAAGTCTAGGTAAGATTTAAAGTTAAGAAAAGGAAAGTTTTTCCCAAGGAAGAGTTGGCCAGTGACCCTCAAGAGGTGGCTACTAGCAGCTTAAGTCTTCCCAAGAGGAAGAAATCCTCACCGAAGGAGTAAATGGTCAGTGATCTAGAAGAGGCAGCAAGCCCCAGCGTCCCCAAGGAGAAAAGAAAATTTTCTTCTGAGGAAACTGAAGCTGCTGCTAGCGCCACAAAGAGTACAAAGAAAAAAGAAAAAGTTTCAGAAAACATTCCAAGAGGATTAAAATGGACATGCTTGGTGGGAGGGGCATAACTTGAAGGTGACAGTTCCTACCCACAATTAACTCCAATAAAAACACACAGGAAAAAAAAAAAAAAGAAAAGAAAAAGTATGGCAGGGAGCGCAGAGTGCTAGGGTTTCTGGTTAGTGACCACTGCACAGCAGCCACAGTCCTTTGTCCACTTCACAGTCATTTTCCTTTGAATTTACTTGCAGAACTTTCATTTCATCTGCCCTAAATGTGATACCTACTCCATGTGATTACTTTAGAGGGTGGTATATGACACAGTTCTAGAGAATGATGTCATAGGGGTTATACTGAAGAGTGTAAGACGCTGTTGTTTCTACCTACTATGCATAAGCTACTTCAGTTATTTGTTACAATTAGAAGAACTAGCCACGAACAAAGGCAAAATATTCAGTATAACAGAGTGAAAATACCGGAAGAAGTTTGCCCAAGGTGATACTATAAACCTGAAATTAAATCTTCTCTAACTTTTTTATTACAGAAAACACTGAAATTTCATTGTGCAATTTTGTATTGGTTTTATTGCTAGTTATTCCTAGCTATTTATTACCATTAGATTATATATTTGTTTTCTCCTGCTCAGGTTCCTATCAAGCAATTACATAATTACAGTTACACAGTACTACAAGGTTATACAGCTGAGAGCAGCAATTTGGTCCAATAAATATCATGAATTGTTGAGCAAAGAGTACCTGAAGTTTTTCATTCAAATTCACCCCAATTACTCTTCTTATCCCAGATACCCACTGGCTTTATTAAATTCCAGTCTAAGAGCTAACTAATAATCTACATAAAATATACCTCCAAATCATGCAAACTCATTTGTGCTTTAAAAACAAATGTAAGGTTAGGGAAACAGTTTGGTTGTGGAGTGTGTGCCAACCAAGATTGCAAGATTTTGTGTTCAATCTCCAGTACCTTACACACACAAAAGTAATAAAAGCCAAATGGTGGTGGTGCACGTCTTTAGTCCCAGGACTTGAATATCTGTGAGTTCGAGGCCAGACTGGTCTACAGAGCAAGGTCCAAATGCCCTCAAAAAACAAACAAAAAAAGTTGTAGTAATCAAGTAAAATAACAGTACAGAAAAAAATTCTTGGATATTTGAAAATTTTAATTATCATTATGCATTTCTAGTCCAAAAACCCAATTTTCAAAAAGTGCAACAACAGAGTGGGTCTGAGAGAGCAATTTCTAAAAGAGCAGGAATAAGCCAGCGACCTGGGCCAGAGGAGACCTACAGTGAACTCCTGGAGAGCAGGAGCAGATCCAGACCAGGGTCATTTGCGGGGCAGGCCTGGCACAGCGATCTAGGCCAGAGCAGGCCTGAAGCGGTGAGCTCCATGGGAGCAAGACTGAACCACCTACCCAGGCCTGAGAAAGTGAGTGGGAGTGGATCCAGACCAGCGACATTTGTGGAGGCAGGGCTGATCCAGCGACCTGGGCCAGAGCAAACCTGAAACAGTGAACTCCACAGGAGCAGGTGAGTGAGTGAGTGAGTGGGCCAGAGACAGAGACCTATGTGGGTCTGGTCGTGAGTGTGGGACCTTCAAGGGAGAAGACCTAAGGAGAACCCCTGTGGGTCTGGGAATGAGTCTAGGACCTCTGAGGAACTAGGCCTGAGCCAGGTTCAGGCATCGGTCTGGGACGTCAAAGGGAGTAGGCAGAACTAGAAATCTGGGGTATCTGAGGGAGTAGGCCTGAGCCAGATACTCCACGGGTCTGGACAGGGACCTCCGAGAGAGTAAATCAGAACCAGACACCTTTGTAGGACCAACCCCAAGCCAGGGATGTCTGCAGGAATGGATCCAGACCAGAGACATTTACAGAAACAAGTCTGAGCAGACAACCTAGGCAAGAGCAGGCCTGAGACAGCAAACTACAAGGGAGCAGAGCAAAGCCCTGGAGTGCTGAGCAACCTCGAGGAACACTGGGAGTGATCAACGGGATAACCAGAATTGTGGCACTGACTATACCACAAGGAACAACCATCTGAGCCTTGGATTCACTGGCACCTAGAAGACTAATCGACAGAATCACAGACAGTCCCAACCACAATTATCAGAGGAAAAAATGTGTAGAAAAGGAAAGAACACACGCAATACCATAAAGAGCAACATGACACCAGTAAAACCTAAAGACACAAAAACAGCAAGACTTAATAACCAAATACAGATAACTTCAGGAGAATAAAAATGAAAGCAGTGATAAGACAAAAGTTCATAGCACTAAATGCCTACATAGAAAAGCTGGAAAAATCCCACACTAGTGAATTAACAGAACATTTGAAAACTTTAGAATTAACAGAAGTAAACTCACCCAAGAGAACTAGACGACAGGAAATAATCAAATTGAGAGCTGAAATCACCAAAATAGAAACAAAGAAAACAACACAAAGAATCAATGAGCTAAAAAGTTGATTCTTTGAGAAAAATCAACAAAATAGACAAACATTTATCCAAACTAACCAAAAGGCAGAGAGAGAATATCCAAATTAACATACTCAGAAATGGAAAGGGGACATAAAAACAGACACGGAGGAAACAGAATCATCGGGTCATATTTCAAAAACCTGTACTCCACAAAATTGGAAAACTTAAAGGAAATAGACAACTTTCTGTCTGGATAAAATCACTTACCATAATTAAATCAAGACCAGATAAGCAAACTAAACAAAATTATAACAGCTGAAAAAATAGAAACAGTCATCAAAAGTCTCCCAACCAAAAAAAGCTCAGTACCAGATGGTTTCAGTTCAGAATTCTACAAGATTCTCAAAGAACTAAAACCAATACTCCTCAAATTTTTCCACAAAACAGAAACAGAAGGAACATTGCCAAACTCTTTTTATGAGGCTATAATTACCCTGATATCCAAGCCACATAAAGACATGATTAAAAAAGAGAATTACAGGCCAATCTCACTCATGAGCATTGATGCAAAAATACTAAATAAAATACTGGTGAATCAAATCCAAGAACACATCAGAAGCATCATCCACCATTATCAAGTCGGCTTCATTCCAGAGATGCAGGGATGGTTCAGCAAAAAAAATTTATAAATGTAATCCACCATTTTGAGATTTCAGAGAGTTGTCCACTCTCTCCATATCTGTTCAATATAGTTCTTGAGGTCCTAGCTAGAGCAATAAGACACCAAAAGGTGATCAAGGAGAAACAAATCAGAAAAGAAGTCAAACTCTCACTATTTGCTGACGATATGATAGCTTACATAAGTGACCCCAAAATTCTATCAAGGAACTTTTACAACCCATAAACACTTTCAGTAATGTTGCAGGATACACACAGATGATAAATTGGCTGAGAAAGAAGTCAGTGAAACATCACCTTTCACAATAGCCATAATAGCTTAAAGTTATCTCAGAGTAACTCTAATCAAACAAGTAGAAGACCTGTATGACAAAAACTTTAAATCTTTGAAGAAAAAGAATTGAAGATACCAAAAAGTGGAAAGATGTCCTATGCTCTTGGGTAGGTAGAATTAACATAGTAAAAATGGCAATCTTACCAAAAGCAATCTACAGATTCAATGCAATGCCCATCAAAATTCCCAGCAAAACTCTTCACAGACCTTGCAAGAATGGTACTCAACTTTATACGGAAAAGCAAAAAAACAAGGATAGCCTAAAACAGTCCTGTACAATAAAGGAACTTCTGGAGACATCACAGTCCCTGACTTCAAACTACTACAGAGCTACAGTACTGAAAGCAGCCTGGGATTGGCATAAGAACAGACAGAAGGACAAATGGAACCAAAAAGAAGACCCGGATATTAATCCACACACCTTTGAGCACCTGATTTTTGACTTGAACGTACTGGCACAGGAAACCACTTCCTAAATATAACCCCAGTAGAACATATAATGAGAGAAACAATAAATGTGACCTCCTGAAACTGAAAAGCTTCTGTAAAGCAAAGGACAGGGTCAACAAGACAAAAACGACAGCCTACAGAATGAGAAAAGATCTTCACTAACCCCACATTAGACAGAGGTCTGATGTCCAAAATATATAGAGAACTCAAGAAATTGGTCATCAAAAGAACAAATAATCCAATAAAAAAGTGGAGTCCTCCCTGTTCCTTGAGGCCAAAACTCAGGATGCAAGTAATGTTTACACTAACCAGCTAAGCTTCCTGCTAAGTTCGTGCTTTGCTTGCTTCTGCTACAGCCTGGTACAATAGCCTGAGGGGTCTATTTTACTTTAAAATGGTAATTTCTCAACCTGCCTGAAAGAAGCTCAGGCGCCAAGGCCCATCTACCCTGTTTGACACTGCCTTGCACCCTCGACCACCTGCCTGGGGAGAAGCTCTCGCAGGCGCCAGTTTCCACAGTCCCTCTGGGTGGGAGGAGTTTTTCTTTACTGGGGCCAAAAGTATTTAACCCTGGATTAAGTTGAATAAATTGGGCATTCTCTTCTTGAGGATGACTCGAACTCTGCGTCTTGTATTTTAACCCCTAGGACAATATGGAACTCGTGGGAGGTGGGTGGCGTGGAACGGTGACCCCCACACAGACCTAAACAGACAACTCTGAACAGAGGAATCTAAAATGGCTGAAAGAAACTTAGTCATCAAAAAAAAAGCAAATCTAAACAACTCTGAGAGTCCATCTTACAACTGAAAGAATGACCAAGATAAAAAACACTGAGGACAACTTATGCTGGAGAGGTTGTGGGGAAAAGGGAACACTTCTGCATTGCTTGTGGGAACGCAAGCTGGTACAACCCCTTTGGATGTCAGTGTGGCAATGTCTCAGAAAATTAGGAAAAAATCTTCCGCAAGACCCAGTAATACCACTTTTGGGTATATACCCAAAGGATGCTCAATCGTGCCACAAGGACATGTGCTCAACTATGTTCATAGCAGCATTGTTTGTCATAGCCAGAACCTAGAAACAACTGAAATGCCCCTCAACCAAAGAATGGATAAGGAAAATGTGGTACATTTACTCAATGGAGTACTACAAAACAGAAAAAAAATAACATCTTGAAATTTGCAGGCAAATGCATGGATCTACAAAACATCATTTTCAGTGAGGTAATCCAGACACAGAAAGAAAGTTATCACATGTACTCAGTCATAGATGATTTTTAAACATAAAACAAAGAAAACCAGGCCAGAGATCACAATCCCAGAGAACCTAGAGTACAATGAGGACCGTAAGAAAGACATACTTAGATATAATCTAAATAAGAAGTAGAAAAAGACAAGATCTCCTGAGTCAATTGGGAACATGGGGACCTTGGAAGAGGGTAGAGGGGAGGGGAGAGGCAGGGAGGAGAGCAGAGAAAAATGTAGAGCTCAATAAAAATTAATAATAAAAAGTGCAACAACATAGCCATTATTTCAAATGTGTACCTTTCGTACATTACAAATAAGGAGTCAGCAGAAGTCTTTAAAAGGTAAAATAATACTTAAATCTTTGTGAATTACTAGGTCTCTTGAAACTACTTATGCTGGTCATTAATTTCTGAGAGCAGTTATAGTTAGAAAAAGCATAAATAAACTGGTAAATAAGTTGCAATGATACTTTAAAAATATGAGTTTATTCATGCGTTTGTCTTTATTTACCTCAAAGACTTACAATGGCAGTGTAAAGCAGTTCATGTCTCTAGTAAAGATTGTACTCTGAGGTAAGCTCTCTTAGAAGTTCAAATTTGACTCATATCTTAGTTTCTTGTATCACTTCCTTGAAAAGTAAGACTTGGTTCTATATGTCATTTCTCTGGTGTCAGTTAAATCCTGTCATTCATTTACACATAGAACAAAACTTAAATAAAGCATACAGTACTACAGAAGATGCCCTCAAATTTTTTTTTTTCAGGATTTTTCATTGGGACCTGTAGAATAAAATTTTAAATCCTCTATTTCTTACCATTTTGATTTTCTAAAAACTCAGGGAAATAGAAGAATTCAGGAATAAGTTCTTTTACATCATATGTATTATCCATAAGAGCTTGCCAGGTAGCAGGGATGGAATGGAACTGCCGGTCTGCACAGTCAAATCTGCACGTGAGATTGAAAGACAACAGTCTACTAAATGAAAACAAGGAAGCATAGAACGAAAAACCTTTAAGCTCTCTTCAAACTTACATGTGAGTACAGCTGATCTTTATCTTCCTCTTTAATACCCGAAAACAACTTTTCATCATCTTTATGATAATGATACTATATATCTTTGTATTGTTAGACACCTATCTATTTTTTTTACAGAAATCGCTATTCAGACCCTTTTCCATTTTTAAATTCAGTGTATTTGGTTGTAAGGGCTCTCTATATATTCTAAATACAAGTCCCTTATTGAGTTTTCTTGTATGTACTTTATAAAGCACAAACAGAAGTAATTTTAAAGCTCTGTCAAACCACATTTCTTCATAAAATTATAAAGAACCAACATAAACCTAATCATAATTTCCTGTATCTTATGAATTTTTACCTGTCAGTACAACATTTTACTGATGCTTAATAATCTTGAAGACAGAGACTCTTGTTGAAAATCAAAGTTTATTGTAATTAAGATATGATAGAGAATTCAGGCTAACTATAGATGTTATATGCAATGATAATAAAATAGGCAGAATTTGCATAATGTTGACTGAGTAGAGAAAACAAAATGGTAATGCAAATGGTAACTAAGGCAAAACAGAAACAAAATGCATACAAGAAAGGTATCTGGAGAATACAGACTGACAGTAAAAGATTTATGTAGTTTCCCTAGAATAACTAGGAACATGTGAAATATAGGCAAGTTACAATACCCACAGATAATGTTATTACTGCATTATCACAGGTGTGTTTAAGTGGCTGCTATGAATCCCCAACTGCTTCCTCTATTTAGTCTTCACAAATATTGTATAGTCACTACTGCTGAGAACTGACTATCTGTGGATGGCTCAAATTTAGTTCTAAATCACCTTAATTCAATAACTTGAAGAGGGAGTTGTTACTTGGAACCTGTACCCAGGGCCTGTACATGCTAGACAAATTCTCAGCCACTGGACAACAACCTTGGTCTGATATCTAATTATAAATCTCTGGCTGACTTCTCAAATTTGAAAAGATTCCAAATGTATACTACAATAAAGTGAAAAAAATCATATTCAAATGTCTTATATATGAACCAATTGGAATGACTTGTTCAACTACTTTGACTGATTTTATCTAAAATAAAACCCAGTAGAGGATTTAAAAGCCATAAATCTATCATTCAGAAAATGACATCAAGATGAATAGTTTTCAAATTTATAGTCAAGAGAAAAAATAGGTTTTTACTCTAAGCATACCTTCCACTCTGAAGCTGGATGTGGAGGGTAGTAAATGGTTCTACACGAATAAGATAGTGCATGACACCTGCAGAATTTGAATAGTGAGTACCATAATGAAACTTATCAATCGTTCCCATTGGATCCTCAAAAGTTTCATACCTAAAAAAAGGCGGAGTTTTATGACTTTAACAACAAAATGATAAGAGTCTAAATCTATACTAGTTTGCTTAAAGCATAGTATTCTTTAAAAAGTCAATTCTTAGTCATATACTTTACTACCAAATTAAGTATTTGCATCCCCACATATAACAACAGGAAAAAATTAATTTTAAGAATGTTTCCTAAACAATGAAGTATCACTAAAACAAGCTTTTAGAACATTTAAAATAATTTTATTTAAGTGTATAAATGTTTTGCCTGCATGTGAATATGCACAAAGATAACTGAAAAAAATTTAAGTAGCTTTGATAAAAGGTAACTTTGATATGGATAAATGGTCCAGTGGTTTAATAGCATATGATGCCCTTTCCAGAGGACCTGGGTTTGGTTCCCAGTACTCATGTGGTGACTCATAAACCTCTGTGATCCCAATTCTAGAATTTCTGATGTCCTTTCTTCTGGCCTCTGTAGGTACCATGCATACATGCAGAAAAAACAACCACACACATTAAAAACAATTTTTTTTCCAAACACGTAGGGACTGAAGAGATAGCTTAACAATTAAGAGCACTAGCTACTCTACAAGAAGACATGGGATCAATTCCCAGCACCCACAGAGCAGCTCACAGGCACCCGTAACTCCATTTCCAGATTCAACACCTTCTTCTGACCTCTGTAGGCACATGTGTGATGTTCACAATATATGCAACAAACCCAATCATACTCATAAGATAATAATAAAAAAGAAATCTTTTAATTTAAAAAGGGTAATGCTTAGTTGTTTTGATTGAAATGAGCACAAATTCAAACAATAGCTATCTCAAAAGATTTAAAAAGCACTTACTTTTCTTGCATAGCTTTCACATTTTTTTCATTAACCACTCCAATTGGTTTAGAAAGATCTCGAAATACAGTGGGGTTATTAAGGTCCAACTCTTCTGAAGTATAATCTTGTAAGATCCAGGGAAACTAAGAGACATAATTCAAAATTTAGAGAGTTCTTCCTATAGAACATAACATTCCCACATCAAATATAAAATGTTCATAAAGATAAAAATGGGTAATCACTAAAATGTTTTTCCTATTAAAAATCTTTTAAAGACATATTTTAATATTTGCTTATTTCAGTTCAATAGTGTAATTTCCTATAATTCTTCTGGGCTATTTTTAATACAATGAAACAAATAGGACCTTAGTTTTTAATTACTAGTCTTCATGTTTATAATACTTTAAAAATATGAATTGGGACTAAAGAGATGGCTCAGTGGTTAAGAGCACAGAGTGCTCTTCCAGAACACCTGGACTCAATTCCCAGCACTCACATAGAAGAAAAAGTAATATGGGGGTGGAAAACATAAAGGCAGGGTAGGTGTACTATACGTGAGGGTTTCTTTTATAATGCTGGAGATTGAACCCAGAATTTTACATATGGTACAAGAATATTCTATCACTGAGCTATACCAAAGCCTCTCCATTTTTTCTAAATAAAAAGCATAAATATCAAATATATTATTGTATATTATAAAAGTATAGGTTAATTTTAGAAATTTATACAAACTTACTACAGGATACTGTGCAAGGTCATTATAGGTTCGTCCTGCCATTGTGTTTATTTGAATGAGGTAGTCAAAGTTTGTTATCTCTCGATTCACCCATTTCTGAACAGTACAAAAAAGAACAATAACAGAATTATATCATGTAACCTCTTAGAATGTGACAATTATTAATAACCAACATATTTTTTGTAATCATTATCTATCTTCATAATTGATGAGATGGAGCTAAAGAAGTTTAACATGAAGGTAATCAACTTCTCCATAATTTATTTCCTTTGAAAATTAGTCTCTAAGAAAAAGAGCAAAAAAAAATAAACAAAAGCATTATATCATACTCTGGAAAGTCTTAAATAAGAATTAAGTCTTGCCAGGTTTTGCCAGGTGTCATAGTGCATATGCTTAATTCTAGTTACTCAGGAGCATAATTTAGGAGGATGGCAGGTTGGAGAATACCCTGGCTAATATACCAACCCATTTAAAACAAAAGCCTAGGGACATAGGTTGGTGTAGAGCACTTTAGCAAAACACTCTGGGTTTAGTCTCATGTTACACAAAGGGGAAAGAAGAAAAATTATGTCTTCTTCAACTAAATATTTTATTTATCTTAAAACTTTAACTTCTAAAAAGACTGCCCACCCCACTTTTGACATTTTTATAACTATGCATACTATAAGGAAGTACTTTAACATTCTATGTGCTAAGCTAAGGTTACTGGATTTTAGAATGATTAACTATCTGAAGAAGAAAAAACACCTTTACAGAGTAAAATGAGGTGGGACTAGATAGGATAAAACCATTCCTTTCTATTAATCACCTTAATCATTTAGTTTTCTAATGTGCATACACAGTGGAGTTATACATCATAGTTTTCCTGATAGAGTATCAATCAACGTTAACCCACTGTGGACCAAAAGCAAAAGGTTATAATTATGGTGAATAGTGAAAAATGAAATTTGTATGCTGTAATCTATAAAGTGAAATTCATATATTGCGATATATTTCTATATACAGGAAGCTCAATTGTTCTTAGGTGTAAAGTTGAAAAATAAATAGTTAATGAATAAAGTTTATTCAAAAGCAAAATGAACTGTACCTTATTAAACAAGGCTTATTTCAGACAACATTTTCTTGGTTAGGGAACTTCACAGAAGAGCCTGGCATGCATGGGGCCCTGTTTTCAATCCCTCCCCCCCCCCCATCTCTCTCTCTCTCTCTCTCTCTCTCTCTCTCTCTCTCTCTCTCTCTCTCTCACACACACACACACACACACACACACAAATGGAAGAACAAAGACCAGGAGTGATGGATCACACCTTTAATCCCAGTACTTAGGAGACAGAGTGTCAACCTCTGTGTATCTGAGGTCAGACTTAATCTACATAGTGAGTTCCAGGTCAGCCAGGGCTAGACAGACCTTGTATCCACAAAATCAAAACTTACTAACCAATCAACCAACCAACCAACCAACCAACCAACCAACCAAATGAATGAATAAATGAATGAATGAATGAATCAATAAATGGTCTTGAGCAGTTAGAAAACAGTATAAAATTCCGAGATAGAAAACGAATAATAACAACAACCTATAAATTTTCCTACCTGTGTCAATCCTGATGCTTTGAACAATTCTTGTGGTGATCTTGCTCCATAACTATTAGGAGAATGAAGTGACAACAGTCTGCTATATACTTTGTTTCTAACCTACAAAAAATACTACTGTTTAGTTTAAAAAATTGTCAAGACAAATATGGATTAAGGGTTTTGTAATAGCTTTAGCAAGACATAACCAATCCTTTAAGAATAATAGTATTTTCTTCTTGCTTCATAGTTGTGCCATTATCATTTTTTTTTAACTTCAGAGAATCTTCACCACTCCACAACTTGTTAGCAGTTATCTCTAATTCTGCTTACTCCCTATTTTCTTGAAAATCCTAATCCACTACCAGTTTTATAACTTCAACTCTTCTGGACATTTCATATCAACAGTGAATTATGCTTTTAATTTCTTTACTATACTTGATGCTGTGGTTTAAATATGTTCTTTTAAAGTTTATGATTTAGAAACTGATCCTCAAACAACAGGTTCATAATTGGAGATGGAGTATTTGGAGATTTCAATCTTAAATGAGGTCTTGGAGACAATAAAATGGCAGATGAAGGTGCCTACCAGGAATTCTGATTGTTTGACTTTGATCCTTAGGAACCACATTGTGGAATGAAAGAACTAACTCTTATTACATTGTCCTGTGGTTTCTAAAGGCACACTACAACTTCCACATATATAGTTTAAAAAAATGGTGTCACGAGGCTGAAACATCATATTGACATAGTGTCCTCTTGAGAAGAGAACAGGAAACTCAAGTACACTATGCACAGATTTTCTAAGCTTATAACATAATCAGATGTCTGGCATTTACTGGTTGATATTCAATGTTCTACTATACATACATACTCACTTAAAACAACCACAATTCTCCCCAAAATACCAATAAAGGTTCATATACTGACTAGTCTCAGAATACATTTTCTCCTTTAATATTTTCTATTGATAGGAATACAGTCCAAATTAGAGTTCAATAGCTGGAAGTTATTCCAAAATAATACTCTATGATTATCAGAAAGGTACCATACCTCTTTTTTGAAATTGAGAAAGTAGTTAGATTGATCAATATGAAATATCTCAAGTGCTGATCTCCTTAAGTTGTAACGACGTAAGTGAATCTCTCGAATTTGAGAATGAGGCCACTTAAAATCAAAGCCTATTCCTGAAAATAGAAGAAATCTTGTGACTGAGGTGCAAAAACATCTCATTTCCAAAAGTAGTACTTAGGGGAAAGAAATACCACATTGTAGGAAACAAGTACTTATTAGGAGTTATAAATTGTTTCTTTTAAACTACTCTAAAACCCCAAATCTATTCTACTACCTTTCTATAAGAATAGATGATACATTTGAATATTCATACTTTAGAAATCTTTCTCTTCCTACGATGGTGGATCTTCAGACTTAATCATAAAAAAGTAAGCACTTACAGGACGGTGCATAACATACAAAGGTGTGATAAAATTAAGACTGCATTTTGTAACCATAAGTTTATTGTGATACCCTCAAGCCAAACCTCTTAAAATACACTAATAAGGATGGCAATGACAAAAAGCAATTGGTTGTGGTATGCATACCTATAATCCTAGCCACTCAGAAGGCTGAGGCAAGAAGATTTTAAGTGTAAGACCAGCCTGGGTAACATTTGTCTTGTGTAAGAATACGGCCCTGAGGAAACCCTGACTGCTCTTAGGACTGGAGAGGGAGGAGAAGAGGGAGTGGGGCGAGTGGGAGGGTATTGGGAGGAGGGGCGGAAGTGGAAACTTTTATAAATAAATAAATAATTTTTTAAAAAAAGAACACAGCCCTGGTTTCCGAATCTCTTGAGTTCAAGGCCAGTCTGATCTACAGAGAGTTCCAGAACAGTCAGGGCTATACAGAGAGACCCTGTCTCAAACAAGCAAGCAAACAAACAAAATCCAAAAATCAAAAAAAAAAAATGGCCTTGGTTTCAATCACTAATACTGTGTGTGTATGTGTCTACATATACAAATTATCAATCCCCTTCAATACATAATAGTTGGATGAACCAAATTCATTATTGGCTTTCCATTTTTAATTTTAAAAGAAAAACCAGAATTTTACAATCTCATCTTGCTTGTTTCTCCCTCTAATTCATAACTGATGAAACTGAATACTTAATAACTGAAGGTATTTTCCCAAAACTACTCACCATCTTCTTTTTCAATACTGTTATCATGGAAGTAAATGTGTTGAGTAGTGATTTCTAATCTGCCAGGAACTATGTTGATTATTGTAATGAGTTCACAGTCTTCAGTCAACACCAATTTTTCCTTTTGATCCTGTTCTTCCTTCTCATCACTGTCAAAAAACAGTTTAAAAGAGGCAATCATTGCCAGGCAGTGGTGGCACACGCCTTTAATCCCAGCACTCAGGAGGCAGAGGCAGGCAGATCACTGTGAGTTTAAGGCCAGCCTGGTTTACCATAGCTAGTTCCAGGACAGGCTCCGAGCCTGTCTCAAAAAACAAAACAAAACCAAAAAACCAAAACAATAAAGAAGCAATCATCAATTTAGTTCACTTATGTAGAAAAGAATATCTTCTTTTACTGCTGATAGTGAATGTTTATGCTGTCTTTTTGAAATTCCTTTTCAGTCCAACTAGAAGCTTATGTTTTTGTAATATGTTTATTTTGTAATGAAGTTTTGTTTCAATAATTATTCAGCTTTTTCATGTTGCTTGACTGAATTTCTTCTTATATCTTTGTTTTTTTTTTGTTTTTATATTTTAAGCAGATAATTTTCTTTCAGATCCTAGATCAAACCTAGGCTTTGTGGTATGCATACTAGGTGAGTCCACTACTGCTGTGTTTTACACCCAGATTCTGTTGCACATTTCCACATCAACACAGCTTAAGGCAGACAACATTCGATATAATGTTTTCATTCAAAAAATACTTTATAATTTCAAGATACAGATTCCAACAAACTCAGGTGAAAAGCCTTCCTTAATAATTCCAGTAAATATTCACAGGTTCTTAAAGACAGCTTGTTATTAATAACTGCACTTTGGAAAAACAAATTCAAGCAAATCCACAATTTTACAATCCCATTTCTCATATACAATTTAAATGCTTTCGAATACTCATACATACATATTTACTCTGGCTACCATGTCCTCTTCCAGAAGTTCTAGTTTATCTTCCTCCATATCACTAAGTTTAACTTGTTTCACTACTTCCAAAAGTAAAGAGTCACTAGAAGGCTGCAAGTGTTGGACACCTGCTTAAGCAAAAAGATTCAGTTAAAAATTGCACAAAGATTTACAGCACTTCTATATTTTCTGAACAGTTATGAGGCTTGATTATTAAAATATATGCTTTAAAATTATAGTCATTTTAACAATAGCTAATTCTTGACTCAGAAATAGGCTAAGTAATGGATTAGCAGTCTGAGGTAGAAAGCTGACTTTATGCAAATTATGAATCCATAAATAATAATTATACTCAATTAAAAAGCATGCTAGTAGGAAAATAGTCTCAATGTGTTGATATACGATTGTGCACTTGTACTAAATAGCAAGTGTGAGCTGGTCTACGCAGAGCAGCACATGCCCTTTAACCCTAGCACTTGGAGGCAGAGGCAGGTGGATCTCTGTTAGAGGCCAGCCTAGCCTACATAGCTAGTTCTAGGACAGTCAGGGCTACACCAAGGCTCTCCCTCAAAAAACAAAAACAAAAACAAAAACCAAAACCAAAAAACCCCCCCAAATCTGTATGATCGGTTAGTTGTCTATAGCTGACAGGTAATCAATAGATGAATCATTATTTTCTGGAGTACATGGAAAATAACACACATACAGTATTTTATATTGTATAAACTAAAGACTTTGTAATAAAAAAGGGCTTTGTAATAGAAAAGAACATGGACTCTGAGTTGGTACACCAGATTTAAATTCTGTCCTATCTCTGTTCTCTCTGAATATGTGCTTTCCACTTTTTAAAAATGTTATGACGGTCCAGGCGGCGGTGGTGCACGCCTTTAATCCCAGCACTCGGGGCTGGGGTGGGGGGGCAGAGGCAGGCGGATCTCTGTGAGTTCCAGACCAGCCTGTCTTCAAGAGCTAGTTCCAGGATAGGTTCCAAAGCTAGAGAAACCCTGTCTCGAAAAACAAAAAACAAAAACAAAAAAACAAAAACTGTTATGACTTACATGGGATTTCATAAAACTAAAAAGCCTCTGCACAGTTAAAAAAAAAACAACAAAAAACAAACCCCAACAAGTGAAGAGGATCTTAACCAATTACACATCTTACAGAAGATTAATATCCACAATATAAAAAGAATCTAGAAAGGAGCCTAAACAACACACACACACTCACCCTACTAAAAAAATGGGCCGAGGACTAAAATAGAGAGATTTTAAGAAAAAAATAGCTAAGAGATATCCAAAAAATGTTTACTGTCCCTAGCAACTACGGAAATATTATGAAAACAACTTCAAAATTTCATTTCCCAGCCAGAATGGCAAAAATCAACCAATGGACAACAGACAACAGATGCTGGAAGGGATGTGGAGAAAAGAGAACCCTCATTCACTGTTGGTCAGGGAACATCTAGGAACAGAGGGTTGAAAAACTGTAAGAGCCATGGTTTGCCAGGGGAGTGTAGTTACTAAGAACATCAGAAGATACACCCACAGGAGGTCTAACCAACAGACTGCCCAAATGTGACACAAGGACTACAATAGTCATGCCATATAGATTTGGGGGGAAAGTGGGGAGACAAGATGCCAGGCCTCAACTGTGATGAAAAAAGTTGAAAGGAGAGCAGTTTCCCTGAATTTAAGACAACTGAAGTAAAGAGAAAAGACTATAAACTTAGACCCATAATCACGTGCAGAGGTATGAGAAGGAAAAGGAAAAGGAGTGTGAATTTCCTAAAGAAGGATTTAGTGCAATTTACAACTACCAAATTGAAGTAATTCACTGAAAAAAAAAAACAAAAACACAAGTCTTCTAGGTGATGAGGAGAGTTAAATTTTGACATATTCAAGTTCCAGAATATTGACAAAGCAGAGCAGCTTATACAAATGCGTGCTGTTATATAAAATGCATTCAATTAATGTCTGTATCATGGAGAAAATATTATTTTGTATTAAGGGGAAAAATTCCAATATCTGATTTACTTTAGAATACAGAATCCTAAATGATAGGCATTATGGCTTTCTTCAGTTTTGTAGGATATCAATGTTAAATGGGAAAAAAAATCGAAAAGTTGATACTGATTTCATCTATAAACCTTTCATGAGACATAACTGGCATAGAAGCAGCTACACTGACAATAACTATTACTTGGTAAACATGTAGGTGCCACAAACTCATCACAAGAAATACTTCATATTTCACCAACTTAGATTTAGGTAAAATTAACAACATTGAATACATACAGTTTCAATAACAACATTGAATACATACATACATTGAATACATACTATATCCCTTCCTTCTTAAGTCAACATCTAAAATAACAAACAATAAGCATTCCATCAACATCTTCACTTTATTAAAATAGGTAAATACTGTAACTCACCTAAATTATCTCTTAAGGCACTGGCATCCTCATGGGTATTGAACTTATAATTGGGTACCAGCTTAAGTCTCATGCGGGAATAATTTTCTACATTAGCCAGTTTCCAATGAATTCGATTCTGTTTCCTAGAAACATTCACAATGAAACAAGTAAAATTACTAAAAATTATAAAGATTAGTTGTTTGAAGGGAGTAAGAAATAATTCACAATTGTTCAATTCCATTTTAGACAATGTTCAAGCATTGCCAAGCATGCACAAGGCCCTGGTTTTGATTATCAGCACCATAAAACTAAAGACTTGTGTAAATTTTAAGGAAAGCAGTGGGGTAGGAGATAAATAAGAACAAAGTATAATGACACAATGTATGCAAGTATCAGTACTCTTTATATGCTAGCTATTACTTTTGAACAAATTTAAATGTTTGTATTTACCATCTGGACAATTGTCAAGAAAACTAAAATGAGCATGTTTAACAATGACATATGCATGATGAACCTAAGAGAGCCTCAATTATTTACCCAAGATGCCATGAAGCTTAATGGTAGACAACTAAGATCTGAAGAGTAACTTTCAGACTTCTAGCTTGATTTCTTTATTTTTTTACTGTTAAATACAATTTCATAACCATAATAGAATTTTAAACTTTTATTATAAATAAAGATAACTGAAAGCAAATGAAAGACTAAAATATCAAAGTTAAGATGGTAAAATGCTTAGAAGAAAAAGGTAAATTTTTATGATTCTGGACATGGGTACACGTTATTGAATACATTTTTAAAAAAAGCTAGATTCATTAATATTGATAGCTTTGAACAACACTATCAAGAAAGTGATCTACATATGTGCAAATCACCTCTTGATGGTTATTGAGAATACTATACAGCACACATACATGCACACAAACACACCAAAAAAAGTCCAACGACTCATTTGTATAGCTAGGCAAAGGAAACAAGACAACAACAAGCACATGGAACAGTGCTCAGCATCATTAGTTATTAGGAGGATGGAAAGCAAAGTAACACGGTAATGATTTATACACAACACAAAGGAAATCTGAAATATTGGAAAGTGACAAGCATTGGTTAGAATGTGGCAAAATTGGAAAACAAATACTCATACCCTGAACATAAAATGATGTTGCAGATGTGGAAGTCAATTCTTTGATAAGTTAAATATAAAATATGACCCAGAAATTGCACTTGTATTATATATACCCAGAAGAATTAAAAGCATGCTCTCAAACCAACATTTTGACACAACTGTCCACATAGCATTGGTAATAGTAGCTCAAAGGGGCAAACAAGTAAATGTTTATCCTTTCACTAGCTGGTTGAAAACATAAACAAAAGGTTTAGTTTACTACATTTTAAAAACAAGGGTTATAAATATATACACCAAAACAGAAGTGAAAATATTAAGTTGTAAAGTGTTGAAGTACAATTTTAGCTTAAGAAGGCAGAAATATTCTTATGAACTACTTGAGTCTAATATATGTAATATCAGAGTAGAAGAACTACCCACAAGGTACAAACCTCTAATCATCCCAAACCAATTCATAAAATTAAAATAAAGTCATTGAAATACTCATTAAAAAACTGAAATAAAGATGGCTTAAAAGTTTAAAATGTGGAGGCAACAACCTTCACAGGAGCAGGAGCAGGTACAAGGGAACTACCTGAGAGAGCAGGCCTGAACCAGAGACCTCTGAGAGACCTGTTGTAAATCAGCGACCTCTAAAGTAGCAGCCCTGAGCCAGCCTTCACAGATAATAAATGGGCTGAGAAAGAAATCAGACACACAATAGCAACAAATAGCTTAAAATATCTCAGAGTAACTCTAAACAAACAAGTGGAAGACCTGTATGACAAAAACTTTAAATCTTTGAAGAAAAAAATTGAAGAAGGCATTAGAAAATGGAAAGATCTTCCATGCTCTTGGGTAGGTAGAATTAACATAGTAAAATGGCAATCTTACCAAAAGCAATCTACAGATTCAATGCAATGCCCATCAAAATTCCAACAAAATTCTTCACAGACCTCAAAAGAACAATACTCAACTTATATGGAAAAGCAAAAAACCCTGGATAGCCTAAAACAGTCCTGTACAATAAAGGAATTTCTGGAGATATCACAATCCCTGACTTCAAACTCTACTGCAGACCTACAGTACTGAAAACAGCCTGGGATTGGCATAAGAACAGACAGGAGGAGCAATGGAACTGAATCGAAGACCCAGATATCAATCCACACACCTATGAACACCTGATTTTTGACAAAGAAGCAAAACATATCAAATAGGAAAAAGAAAGCATATTTAAATGGTGCTGGAATCACTGGATATCAACATGTAGAAGAATAAAAATAGATCCATATCTATCACCATGCACAAAACTCAAGTCCAAATGAATCAAAGACTTCAACATAAAACCAACCTCATAGAAGAGAAAGTAGGAAGTACACTTGAACGTATTGGCACAGGAAACCACTTCCTAAATATAACTCCAGTAGCACAGATACTGAGAGAAACAATTAATAAATGGGACCTCCTGAAACTGAAAAGCTTCTGTAAAGCAAAGGACACGGTCAACAAGACAAAACGACAGCCTACAGAATGGGAAAAGATCTTCACTTAACCCCACATCAGGTTTATGTCCAAAATATACAGAGAATTCAAGAAATTTGTCATCAAAAGAACAAATAATCCAATAAAAAGTAGAGTACAGACCTAAACAGACAACTCTCAACAGAGGAATCTAAAATGGCTGAATTACACTTAAAGAAATGTTCAACATCCTTAGTCATCAGAGAAATGCAAATCAAAAATCTGTAAGAATAGCCAAGATCAAAAACACTGATGACAACTTATGCTGGAGGGAACACTCCTCCATTGCCGGTGGGAGCACAAACTGGTACAGCCACTTTGGGAATCAGTATGCTGATTTCTCAGAAAATTAAAAAAACAAAACAAAACACTCAAAACCTTCCTCAAGACCGAGCAATACCACTTTTGGGTATCAACTATGGTCACAGAAACATTTGTCAAAGTCAGAACTTGGAAAGAACCTAAATGCCCCTTGACTGAAGAATGGATAAAGAAAATGGTACACAATGAAATACTAAACAGCATAAAAAAATGGTATCTTGAAATTTGTGGGTAAATGGATGGATCATCATATTGAGTGAGGTAACCCAGACCAAGAAAGAGAAATATCATATGTACTCACTCATAAGTGGTTTTTAGACATAAAGTAAAGAAAACCAACCTACAAATCACAATCCCAAAGAACCTAGATAACAATGGGGGCCCTAAGCGAGACATACATGGATCTAAATTATGGGACGTAGAAAAAGACAAGATCTTCTGTGTAAGTTGAGAGCATGGGGACCATGGGGAGAGGGTAGAAAGGGAGGGGAGAGGGAGGGAAGAGGTGGATAAAATATATAGCTCGATAAAAACAGTAAAATTATAATAATAAAAAGTTTAAAATATCTAGCCACAGCTCAAAAAGACAAAATATGTTCCTACCTTTTAGCCCAAGGCCCTCTTTCACATGTAAGATAGAGTCTAATTGCCTTCCACCATCTAAAAGTGGTCAACTGTTGACTGCTAAGTTGTTTAATCATATTATTGTACCTCAAGTTCTCTTGACGTGCTTTTCGATTAAATGGCTCCACAAAATACTCCTAAAATAAACAGCAAAAGGAACATTTTATAATATATTTACCAATTTTAATTTGACCTATAAGAATGGTGTATGAGGAAAGAGATAATAATATCATCTTCTTATTTTATTACAATATTTGTTTTTGATAAGGACGGTAGAATTTCAGTTATGTTCTACTTAGATATTCTGACTCATAAAAAGGGAGCACACATGCATTATGGTTGAAAAAATAGATCAGTGGGGTAAAAGGCATCTACTGCAGAGCGTAACAGGCTGAATTTGCTCCCGAGCACACCAAGTGTGGTGTTCTATGCCTGTAACCCCAACACTAAGGAGGTAGAGTCAGAAAGATCACAAGTTTAAGGTTATCCTTAGCTGTATCCACTCTGTGATACCTAAGACTGTTTCAAAAAAAAAAAAAGAGTTAAAATTTAAAAGACCTGCTGTAACTTAAGAGAAGCAAGCTGTGAATAAATTGTAGCTGTTACCAGATGTGTGAAGGATTTGACTAAAACAGATCACCGCTGAGAAAACTGAGGAAGTCATAAAGTTCTGTAGTAAATGGAGCGGCTGCATTCTGCTGCCCAACTGGCTTACACCCAGGCAGGCGGGCTGCTTGTCGTGCTGGCCACTCAGCTAGCTTATGCCCGAAATAATGCCCGAAATAATCACACAGAGATCTTTATTAATTAAATTGTTGCCTGGCCCATTAGCTCTAGCCTCTCATTGGCTAACTCTCACATCTTGATTCAGCCCATTTCTAATACTGTATGTCACCATGAGGCCATGGCTTACCAGGAAAGATTCAGCATGTCTGACCTGGCAGCTTCATGGTGGGCGGCTCTCTGCCTGCCTTCTTACTACCAGAATTCTGTTCTGTTTCCCTGCCTACCTAAGTTGCTGCCCTATCAAAAGGCCAAGGCAGTCTCTTTATTCAAACAACGAAAGCAACACATCCTACACCAAAGTTCCATGAAAACCAAGTAAGAACTCATCACCACCCTTATTACATGTATACAACTTCTTCATTAAATGTTTGGTAGTGGGCTGGTGCAGGAAACCATGGAGTTGGCCTGCCCTGGCTGCCTTAAGAGGCATGTGTCATACTTTCTCAGGTTGGAGTCCATGGCTCTTGGGGTACAATGTGTTTTCCCGTTCCAGAGAGACTTTTTGTTTCTCTGTACATTCCCTTTGTAGCCATGGAATCAAGAGAACCTGACAGGACAACAGGTCTTAGACATTAATCTTGGGCACCCTGTATGGCTTGCAAAGGTCACTGTATCCTAGCACCTACAACTGGATTGATCCCGCCAATAGACAGTATATTCTGTTTCTGATAAAGGTCTAAAAAGTCTGATTGCTCTCAGTAAATTGTCACAACCTCAGTTGTGCTGTGGACTCTCCAAGTTGGCCTGATTTCCTTGTCCTTACTGGTAAAGTAAGCACAAGCGCTTACAGGCGGGAAATATGGCACAGCTGGCAGCATGTTTCTCTAGCAGTCCAATCAACAAAAAGGCACCAACAGTGGCAAACTCATCTGGAAACTGAAAACAGGAGGGTCCTAAGTTCAAGGCCATCTTTGCAGATACAGAAAATTAGTTCAAAGTCAGTAGGGGCAACATGAGACCCTGCTTCAAAAAATAAAAATGCAAGTAAGAAGTTAGGCAAATTTGCTAGTAAAATCACTCAGGCCTTGCATTTTCTCTTTTTAAAGGTATATAAATTTAACTTTATTTATATATAAAAGATTATGAAGTTTATCTCTATATTTTAAAGTAAGTTTTAAATCCTCTACCTACCAAGAAACTGATGGATCTGAGTAGTCATATTTCCACATCCTAAGCAACTTACATCTGTGGGGTTGATAGCGACACTGCCTCTTTCATTTCTGCTTCAAGTAAGTTTTCATTTCTCTTTGTCAAGCTGACTAGAAGTTTACTGATTTTGCAAACGTTTTCAAGAGTTTGATTTTAGATTCACTGATTTTTCTTTTTCTGCTTTTATTTACTTATTTATTTTTAATTGGTGTGCTGGAGAGATGACTTGGGGTTAAGAGTGCTTCTTGCTCTTATAGAAGAACCAAGTTCAGGTCCAGCACCAATATAGTGGTTCACAACTACTTGTAACTCTAGTTCCAGGGGTTGAATATTCTCTTCTGACCTCTTAGGTCTCTTGCACATAACAAGGCACAAGCATGTATTCAGGTACACACACACTAATAAAAATAAATAACTTTAAAATGTTTAATTGGCTGAGTGGTGGTGTCACACACCTTTAATCCCAGCACTCGGGAGGCAAAGGCAGGCAGATCTCTATGAGTTCAAAGTCAGCCTGGTCTACAGAGCTAGTTCCAGGACAGCTAGGGCTACACAGAAGAAACCCTGTTTTAAAAACAAACAAAGTGTTTAATTGAAATTAAATTTGTGTGAGTGGAGGGCACATCAAAACACCCTAGCAGTAACTACTAACAGATTTTCAACTTAATAAGATGTTTTACACAATCATAAAGTCATTTTTACTATTGAAATGGTTAATGATTGACCTTCTTTCCAAATTTCTGGTAGAGTTACTTTCATATAATAGTAAACACTTGTAGTTAACATGAAAACTCGATCTAGAAAACAGCATTTACCTGAAATTTCAGTTTACTTTCTCCTCCCTCTCGGTCTCTTTTATGCATATTCACCATTAAGGCTTCATAGCAATTCTTCCAGTAAAGTGCCATGTTCTCATGACCATCATAAAATGTATGTGTTTCATACTGCTTCATGTAAGGTATAATCTTAGATGAGAGAAAAAGAAAGAATGTACAGAATTTACATACTCTTCTATAAAAATGATAAATCAACAGAAAAGTATTGCTCAAAAAAGATAAAACTGTGAGACTGGAGGGATGACTCAACAGTTAAAATAATACTTGCTGAGAGCAACCACAGGTCCCAGCACTCATATGCATCTTGTAACCCTAGCTTCAAAAGATTTCACACCCTCTTCTTGTCTCTTTGTGTGCAGCACATACTTGTACATATACACATGCATACACTCATGCACACACATATAAAGAAAAATGATTTTAAAAACTTACATATTTCTCAATGTAAACTTGCCATTCATCTGAATTGCAGTATTCTTGAAAATCTTCAAAAAATGAAGTACTTCCATCAGTAAAAGGCAAAGAAGGCAGGTGCAAGTTCATGAAAAGAAGCTCATAAATTTTAGAAACCAGAGTACGGAAAAGAGGAATCAGAAATGAATAGATTTCTGTCTGTTCCTTGATTGACCGACTTAGAATATGTTCTAGTTTCCCTAAAATGTAGCATGCTTCATTTTGATTTTCAATCACTTTAGTCTGAAGAAGGGCATTTAGCTTAGCTGATGCTATTGCACAAACCTGAAAGAAAAAAAGTTAAATGAGAAAAAAAATCATTAAAGCAAACATAGAATATTAGCAAAAGATCTAAATCACTCCAAAAATTCAGAAGTTTTATGTAGTAACTGTCAATAACTATGGATTTACTTTACTTCCAAGCAAAAAGTTAAGTGTGCAATGGTTTCATAGACACTGGCATAAAACATAAAACTATTTGTAGAGAGACAAAAACCTACAACAACTTTTAATAATCACATTATTGCCATTCGGACCGATTCTTCAATTCCAATTCTAAGTGAAATAAAACCTGTAAGACATCTGCATACAGACTGGTTGGTCAGAGAGGAACACCCAGTGTAGGAGGGCTCAGCACTTTTTATATTCAGCTGATCTTTGCCTTAGAGAAAGGGACTAGCTTTGTAACAGTGGGCAGTCAACAAACTTGCCTTTTACTCTAGAAAGAATCATGGTTTCTATCTTTAGCAGCTGTTCACAATACAAAACAACTCAAAAGAATGGATATCCAAGTGTGGTGGCACACACCTTTAAGCTTAGTACTTGGGAGGCACAGGTAGGCAGATCTCTATGATGTGCAGCCTGGTCTAGTGAGTTCCAGGATAACCAGGGCTATGTAGAGACCCACCTCAAACAAAAACAAAAACACTCCAGAACAGCTTGAATAAATAGAGAGAACCAATCTCAAAACAATCAAACAAAAAACCCCAGAATGATAAATAACAACAAAAGAATAGATAACAAGAACCATTAGTCACATGATTAAGCAGAAATGCAACAGATTTGTAGAGAACTATCTACCAACAATGACTATAGAAAGCAGCATTATGGCTACTCAGATCTGAATTATCACACAGAAACTACACTAACTATAACACTGTTTGGCCAATACCTCAGGCATATTTCTAGCTAGCTCTTACACCTTGAATTAACCCATTTCTATTAACCTATGTATCATCATAAGACTGTGGACTCACCAAGGTTCCAGCATTCCCAGCTTCTCCTTTGGCAGCTACAAGTCTTCTCTTTGACTCCACCTTCTCTCTCTCTCTCTCTGTTCTGATTTCTCACCTGGCTTTACTCTACTAAGCCTTTGGCCCAAACAGCCAATTTATTAGATTTATTTATTAGAAAATGAAGTTGAAAACAGGCCCAATTGCAATTTGTATCCTTAAGCAAAGATCAGTGTGGTGAGAACAGCAAATAAGCAGACCAACTGAATCTTGTCTTAAACTCATCTTAATAAAGCAATTCTCAATTATTTGTGAGAGAGAACAATTCTCAATGAAGTCTGTTTTGGAGTCTCATTACATGGAATCATAACTATTTGACTACATATAGATATATAAGGAGTCTGGGACCTTAACTAAAAATTTAATTAACCTTAAACTTCCTAGGACAAACACATATTAATAGTACAAGCCCAAGCAAAAGAGAATTCTCCATTAGTATTCATTCAATCACTAGTACTGAAAAGGAAAAAGTTAATGAAAAAGGGTTTGAGGAAGAGAAATGAGAATATAATCACTGGATTAGAGATTTTTTGCAATAGGCCAGCTTTACGGTAAAAAAAAAATTATCTCTCCATACTCTTAACAACATTACATCTAGTTTAGGAACAGCACTAGAATTCTGTCTCATCCTAATCCTCTTTATCCAATAATAAAGCTGAATATTTAAAAGAATTCAGGGTTAGAGAGCTAGTTCAGTAAATGAAATTTTTGCTATACAAGTATAATGATCTGAGTTTGAATCTGCAGGGTCCACATAGAAGCTGACATGTTAGTGCTAGACTGTAATTCTGCCACTACTATACAAAGATGAGAGACAAAGACAGCGGAATTCCTGGAAACTCAGGGGTCAGCTAGCCTGGTGTACAAAGCAGTAAACAACAAAACAAGTCCTGCTCTAAATAAAGGTATATGTTGAGGACCAACACCCAAGGTTGTCCTCTGACCTCCATAGGATGCTGGGCCACAAATGTTCATTCTTTCAATGACATACACACACAAACACATACACACACTCAAAAAGAAACAAAAGTAAATAGATCTCAAATATTTATCATGACTAAATGTACCCAATGCGAACAGAAAAATAACAGAGCAAATGTTAGAGGAATTTTCTAACTTTTTACAATTTAATTTACAATAGGAATAATATTCTTTATGAATACATTTTATCTTTAGTTCTTTAATCTAGCAAAAATCATTAGCATGTACATAATAAGTGAACAAATATATAACAGAGTGTAAAATTTTGGATTAGTAAAACAGAAAAAGAGTTCAAAAGGAAACTTATCATAAATCATTTTCCCTAAAAATATAATTCCCAAATTTCACATACACAAATATCCCTGCAAAGCTATTTAGCAGCTAGCAAGTCACAGTGAATACAGATGACCTGTGAGTAACCCTAAAAAGGAAGCATTAAAATCAGAGTCCTAAGTCTGAGAATAACAAAAAGCTGCTTCTGAAGCTCCTTTCTGATTTTACCAAATTGAAATTTCAAGTGATCTAATATTTTTTTGAAACTCAAAAGATACTGAAAAGAGAGTCTGAGAGATAGTTCAACAGGTAAAGGTGTGTGCCACAAAGCCTTATGACCTGAGTTTGATTTCAAAACCCATGTAGACTCTGCCCTTCACATAATATGAGTGCACAATGCAGGCACATAAAATAAATAAATAAATAAATACAAGAAAATTTTAAGAAAGTACTGAAAAGGCATTATTATCTTGTTATACATCAGTAACTATGGTATATGAGAAGACAGAAAATAGTATAAAAAGAAATGACAAACCTGCAAACTGCCTCTTCCAATGAACTCCAGAAGCAACTGGATCTGTATCTGAGAGAGTTTTACCCATCCTGGATTCTCAGAATACCATGCTGACAGATAATCAAGGAGCTGTGTGCTATCTTCTAAAAGCTATCACACATACACACACACAAAATTGAGAAATAAAAACATCCATTTTTTAAATGTACTGATTTTTCTTCAACACTAATACCAATCATAAATACTGCAGTAGTTTAATGTATAATTGCCAAAAACCAAAGAACCATCGTAACAACTAATAAAATCTGTGTTTATTACGTTTTATTAAACATTAATGCTCCAAAAAGAAGAGAAGCAAAATTTCTTTCTTTAAATAATTCTGAACTACCCCAAATATTTATCTATATATTATATTTTTGTTTTGTTTGCAATAGCATATCACACTGTAGCTCAGGCTAACCTGGAACTGTCTATATGCAATAGCATATCACACTGTAGCTCGGGCTAACCTGGAACTGTCTATATGCAATAGCATATCACACTGTAGCTCGGGCTAACCTGGAACTGTCTATATGCAATAGCATATCACACTGTAGCTCGGGCTAACCTGGAACTGTCTATATGCAATAGCATATCACACTGTAGCTCAGGCTAACCTGGAACTGTCTATATGCAATAGCATATCACACTGTAGCCCAGGCTAACCTGGAACTGTCTATATGCAATAGCATATCACACTGTAGCTCAGGCTAACCTGGAACTGTCTATATGCAATAGCATATCACACTGTAGCCCAGGCTAACCTGGAACTGTCTATATGCAATAGCATATCACACTGTAGCTCGGGCTAACCTGGAACTGTCTATATGCAATAGCATATCACACTGTAGCCCAGGCTAACCTGGAACTGTCTATATGCAATAGCATATCACACTGTAGCTCGGGCTAACCTGGAACTGTCTATATGCAATAGCATATCACACTGTAGCTCGGGCTAACCTGGAACTGTCTATATGCAATAGCATATCACACTGTAGCTCGGGCTAACCTGGAACTGTCTATGTAGCTCCTACTGAACTCAAATTTTGACAATCCTTCTGCCTCATCCTCTTAAAAGTTAAAATCACAAGCTTTAGCCACTACCTTAGGACCTGAAATACAATTTCAAAAGGTCATTACCAACCTTCTCAGTCCACATGTTTGAATTAACCAGTCCTTCTGACTGCAGGAAGTCCTGTATGATCAGCATGAGTCGGAAAGCACTTTCAGCAGTTACAGGACTACTTTTTACATCTCTGTGTTCTGTGACTGCCCATTCTAACATCTTCTGTAGCAAACTAAGCATAAAATAAAGTTCTCTTAAAACCATTATAAGTTTAGAAAGAACTCCCCCTCGCCCCCAAAAAAACCAGTTACTTCTTAATAGCACTGCAACTCCACAAATCTACTCTCAGCGACAGGCTGTCACTGAGACTGCAGACTGAGGACTTCTGGGTAAATGGCAGGCCGTTGCTGTGTGGTGTAGTGTGAAAGAAGTTAGAATAAGATAAGAAACAGACTATTCCAAAGAAAGAAACAGAAGAAAAAAATTATACATCAAAGGAGGTAGTAAAAGAATACTTGAGAAATGTGAAGGAAAAGACAGGAAGCAAAAGTCCAGCCTCTGAGACCTCTACAAGGAGAGGGGAAGCAGAAGCCTTCTAAAGATAAGTCAGCAAGGGATGGATAGTCCTATCCTGAAGACAAGTCCACAGCCTCCACAATCCTCAGAGTGACAAGCTATAGTGAGATAGTGATCTCTAAGTGGAAGAATCAGCAGTGAGGAGAAAAGCCACCCTGCTGCTCTGTATGACTTATGAGGGCAGCGAGCAGACATCATCTTGAGAATCTACCCTTACGAACTAAGTTACCTCCAGGAATGGTGGCAGACACTTTTAATCCCAGCACTGAAGAGGCAGAGGCGAGAGGATTTCTCTGAGCTCCCAGCCAGCCAGCACTACACAGTGAGGCCCTTTTGAGGTGGGGGTTAGAGGAGGGAAAGAAAAATAAAAAAATTACAATAAAATTTTGAGCTAGCATGAGGGCCTGAGAGCGAAGAACAAATACAGGTTACAAAGTTTCAATACAGCCTGCAGGGTAAGAATCAACCAGGAACCTGAAACAGCAACCATGGAGGTACTCTGCTACTGGCTTGCTCTTCATGGCTTACTCGGGCTGCCTTCTTAGATTACCAAACACTGTTTACCCAGGTGTGGTACTGCCTACAGTGAATTGAGCCTTCCCACATCAGTTATTAATCAAGAAAATGTCACAAAAGCTTTATTACAGGTCACTCTTACAGAGATATATTCTCACTTGAGGTTTCTCTTTCCAAATGACTGTAGCTAGTATTGACAAAAACTAACCAACATATTTCTTAAGCTGTTCCATGAAATAGTAAGGTAAGGAACATTATCAGATTTGTTCTGTGAAGCCCCAAATTACCCTGATACCAAACCAGATACAGACACAATGTGGTGGTTTGAATGAAAACGTCCCCTACAGGTTTATATGTTTGAATGCTTGGTTTCAGTTAATTAAACTGTTTAGAAAGGATTGAGAGGTGTGGCCTTGTTGAAAACTGTGTGTTACCAGATACAAGCTCCTAGCTAGCTCTATCTCCTACTTGGAGATAAAGAAGTAACCTCTCAGCAACTGCTCCACTGCCACGCCTGCTGTCATGCTCCCCACCATGGTTAGAGACTAACCCTCTAGAACAGAAGCCACACTATCATCTCATTAGGCGGAGAAAAAGCCCTCAACAAAGTTCAACACTCCTTCATGGTAAAAGACCTAGAAACTATGAATAGACAGAACATCCTTAATGTAGAAGATTACAAGAAAGACCAAATGCTAAACTGAATGGTGGGGATAGAGAGAAATGAAAGGTCTAGCAGTAGACCTCTAAAAATACTAATACTTTTAACAAAGTAACAATATACAAAATCACCATTACAAGTAACTAACTTACAGAGAAAGAAATCAGGGCTTGGTAGGATTGGGGAGAACCTCATTTCATTCAGAAGAGCTTAAAACAACAAATCTATGTAACAAAGGAAGTGAATGACCTTCACAACAAGAACCTTAAGACACTAATAAAACAAAACAACAGAAAATGGAAAACTTCCTGTAATGATATGTTCTGTCTCTTTAAGAAACAATCCATGCCCACTCCTTGCCCAGACCTTTGCCTGCTGAGGCAAGCAGATCTTCCTGCTTACAGCCTGAGTCTCCTTCCTTTTTCTGTCTCCCTCTTGGAGAGGCAGCTTCAGTCTCTCCCTTCTCTTTCTGTCTCTCTCACTTCCTCTCTCTCCTCTTCTCCTTCTCCCCCTTCCTTTCTATACTTCCATAACCCACTAAATAAACATCAAACCCCATTCTGCATGTCAGGCCTGTCTGTCCCTGCCCAGGACCTGCCACCTTCAGAGACCTGTGGTGAGGTCTCATGGCGTGCCCATCTGTCTGTCTCTCCTCACGGCCTGCTGCAGCCATTCGGGGACCGGTGGCTTTTCTGCCACTGCAGCCACTTGGGGATCCTGCAGCATTTTTTAATTTTACCATTATACCGCCCATACTCATGAATTAGAACAATTAATACTGGGACAATGGCAATGCCATCCCCATCAAATCTTATGACAACCTTCATATAGCTAGAAAAAGATTTCTAAAATTCACATAAAAGCAAAAAAGACCTCAAACAGCCAAAACACAAAGACTAACATGGCAAGAATCACACCAGATCTCACATATATTTCAGAGTGATAGACTCAAATACCATGTTATGACCACAAAAACAGATTTGTATAACAACAGAATACAGGAAAAGAAAATAAAGGTAAATAGAAGTCAGAAGTCACATTATTTTTGACAAAAAATAAAACCTATTATGGAGAGTAGTTTTACAAATAGAGCTGTAAAAACTATATTTTCGCATGTTGAAGAATGAAATGAAATATATTCACAGCTCTCATGCTGCATAAAAATCAAGTCAAAAAGGGTCAATAACCTTAAAGATCTGATAGTTTGAAAAATCTTGCAGGAATATACAAGATATAGGTAAGAGCATCCTACAGAGACTCCAGAAAGCATAAGAAATAATGTCAGGAATTGACAAACGGAAGAACATGACATTAAAAAGGTTTTGAAAAGCAAAAGAAACTATCACCAAGTGAGACAGCCTATGTAAATAAAAAAATCCTTGACAACTAGATATCATATAGGATTAGAATTTCAAGTATATAAAGAACTATAAAATTAAACCCCTTCCTCCAAAAACCAATCCAAAGAAATTATTTAATGAACTGATAGTTCTCAAAAAAATACAATCAGTAAATACTGAAAATTTTACATCTGTAAACATCAGGAAAATACAGAAAAAAAAAAACCCAACATATGTGCTCTTCGCTGAGAGAGTAGGCCTGAGCCAGAGACCTCTGTGGGAGTGGGCCCAAGCTAGGGGAATCTGTGGGAACAGATGTGAGCCAGCTACCTCAGCAGGAGCAGGACCAAGGCAGCGACCTCCACAGGAGCAGGTATAAGCGAGCATCCAGTGAGACAGCTGCCAGAACCAGAGACCTTTATCACACTGGGCATAAATCAACAACTTCTAAGGTATCTGATCTAAGCCAGGAACTCTGCTAGAGCAGGCCAAAGACAGCAATCTCAGCAGAAACATCCCCACGCAAGCAAAGCCCAAATGACCTCTGTTATTGCAGAGTGACACCCAGGAACATAGAGTGACCAGCGAAGTGACTGAACCATTGCCCTGACTACACCATCAGGAGCAACCATGTGAGCCTTGGATCCACTGGCACCTGGAAGATTGATCACTAGAGACACAGACAGCTCCAAATACACCAGTCAGAGGAAAAGATGGGTAGACAAGGAAATAACACACTGAACACCACCAAGAGCAACACGACACCAATAAAAAACTAGTGGCCCAACAAGACTTGAACACCCAGATATAGATGAAGGAGAAGAAAATCATCTAAAAAATAACTTTAGAATACTTGAGGCCCTTAAGGAAAAAAAATAAAAAAAATTAAACAAAAAAATTGGAAGGCATCAACAAATTCCTTAAAGAAAATCAAGAAAAAGAAATCAAACATATAAAAGAAACTATTTAAGACTTGGAAACGGAAATAGAGACAATAAAGGAAACACAAGCTGAGGGAATTATAGAAATAGAAATCATGAGAAAACGATCAGGAACCACAAATGCAAGCATAAACAGCAGAATATAAGAGATGGAGGAGAGAATTTCAAGTGTTCAAAATAATAGAGAAAATAGACTCATCGGTTAAAAAAAAACCAGTAAATCTAACAAAAGCACAAAAACACAAAAAATCCAGGAAATATGGGACACCATGAAAACACCAAACCTAAGAATAATAGGTATAGAAGAAGTCCAACTTAAAAGGACAGAAAATATGTTTAACAAAATCATAGACAAAAACATTCTCAACCTAGAGACTGATACACATATGAAGATAAAAGAAGTTTACAGAACACCAAATAGACTGAATCAAAAAAAACTCCCCTCACCACATACTAATCAGAACACTAAACATGCAGAATAAAGAAAGAATATTAAGAGCTGCAAAGGAAAAAGGTCAAGTAACATAAAAGCAGACCTATCAGAATTACAACTGACTTTTCATTGGAGACAGTTAAAGCCAGAAGGTCATGGTCAAGTGTTATGTAGACATTAAGAGACCATGGATGCAAGCCCAGACTACTATACCCAGCAAAACTTTCAATCACCATAGAAAAACAAAACAAGATATTCCATGACAAAAACAGATTTAACTAAGCTACAACCTCAGCCCTATACAAAATACTAGAAGGAAAACTCCAAGCCAAGGAAGTTGGCTACATCCACAAAAACATACAATAGATGATCTCACAGTAGCAAATCCCAAAGAAGGGGAAAACACACAAAATAACATCACCAACAAGGAAAACTAAAATAACAGGAGATAGCAATCACTGGCCACTAATATCCCTTAATATAAATGGACTCAACTCACCTATAAAAAGACACAGGCAAACAGATTAGATATGAAAACAGATCTTCAAAGAAAAATGAATATCAGTACTCCACAAATTGTTCTACCCAATAGAAACAAAAGGAACACTGCCAAACTCTTTTTATGAGGCTTCAATTACATTGAATACCCAAACCACATAAAGACATTACTAAGAAAAAAAAATAACAGACCAATCTCACTCATGAACATGAATATAAATGCTAAATAAAATACTGGCAAAATAAATCCAAAAATACAATAGAAAAAGAATCCACCATGATCAAGTTGGCTTCATCCCAGAGATGCAGGGATAGTTCAAAATATAAACAAACTGAAAAATAAAAGCCACATGACCATCTCATTTGATGCTGAAAAAGCCTTCGACAAAATACAGTATCTCTTCATGATAAAGGTCTTGGAAAGACAGGGATTCAAGGAACATACCTAAACATAATAAAGACAATATACAGCAAGCCAACAGCCAGTATCAAACTAAATGGAGAGAATCTCACAGTACTCCCACTGAAATCAGTAACAAGACAGGGTTGCTCACTCTCTCTGTATCTATTCAATTCAATTTTTAAGGTCCTAGCTAGAGCAATAAGACAACAAAAGAAGATAAAGGGGATACAAATCAGAAAAGAAGAAGTCAAAATCTCACGTTTTGCTGATGATGTGATAGTTTACATAAGCGACCTCCAACATTCTGCCAAAGTCAGAAAAACATCACCCTTCACAATAGCCATAACAGCTTAAAATATCTCAGAGTAACTCTAACCAAACAAGTGGAAGACCTGTATGACAAGGACTTTAAATCTTTGAAGAAAGAAATTGAAGAAGACACCAGATGGTGGAAAGATCTCCCATGCTCTTGAGTGGGCAGAAGTAACATAGTAAAAATGGCAATCTTATCATAAGCAATCTACAGATTCAATGCAATGCCCATCAAAATTACAGGAAAATTCTCCACAGACCTCAAAAGAATGGTACTCAACTTCATATGGAAAAGAAAAGAAAAAAAAAACCCTCAGGATAGCCAAAACAGTCCTGCACAAAAAGGAACTACTAGAGACATCACAATCCCTGACTTCAAACTCTACTACAGAGCTACAGTACTAAAAACAGCCTGGTATTGGCATAAAAATAGACAGGAAGACCAATGGAACCGAATCAAAGACCCAGATATCCATACATGTATGAAAACCTGATTTTTGACAAAGTAGCAAAAAATATAAAATGAAAAAAAAGAAAGCATATTTAACAAATAGTGCTGGCATAACTGGATATCAACATGTAGAAGAATGAAAATAAATCCCTATCTATCATCATGCATAAAACTCAAGTCCAAATGGATTAAAGACCTCAACATAAAGCCAGCCACACTGAAACTCAAAGAAGAAACAGTGGGAGTACACTTGAACGTATTGGCACAGAAGATCACTTCCTAAATATAATCCCATTATCATAGACCCTGAGAGCAACGATTAATAAATGGGACTTCCTAAAACTGAAAAGCAAAGGACACAGTCACCAAGTCAAAACGGCAGCCTACAGAATAGGAAAAGATCTTCACTAACCCCACATAAGACAGAGGTCTGATCTCCAAAATACACAGAGAACTCAAAAGATTTGTCATAAAAAGAACAAATAATCCAATAAAAAATTTGGAGTATAGAGCTAAACAAAGAACTCACAACAGAGGAATCTAAAATGGCTGAAAGACACTTAAGGAAGTGCTCAATATCCTTAGCCATCAGAGAAATGCAAATCAAAACGACATTGAGATTGTATCTTAACACCTGTAAGAATGGCCAAGATAAAAAACACAACAACTTCTGTTGCAGAGAATATTGGGTCAAGGGAATACTCCTCCATTGCTGGTGGGAGTGCAAATTGGTACAGCCCCTCTGGATATCAGTGTTGTGATTTCTCAGAAAATTAGGAAACAACCTTCTTCAAGACCAAGTAATACCACTTTTGGGTATATACCCAAAGGATGCTCAATCATGCCACAAGGACATGTCCTCAACTATGTTTTTAGTGGCATTGCTTGTCATAGCCAGAACCTGGAAACAACCTAAATGCCCCTCGACTGAAGAATGGATAAGGAATATGTGGTACATTTACACAATGGAGTACTACACAGCACAGAAAAAAAATCACATCTTGAAATTTGTAGGCAAATGGATGGATCTAGAAAATACCACATTGAGTGAGGTAACCCAGACCCAGAAAGACAAATATCATATGTACTTACTCATAAGTGACTTTTAGACATAAACCAAAGAAAACCAGCCTATAATTAACAATCCCAGAGAACCCAGACAACAATGAGAACCCTAAGACAGGCATACTTGGATCCAATCTACATGGGAAGTAGAAAAATACAAGATTTCCTGTGTGAACTGGGAGCATGGGAACCATGGGAGAGGGTTGGAGGGGAGATGAAGTGAAGGGAAGGGAGCCGACAAAAATGTAAACCTCAATAAAATCAATGAAAAATAAAAAATTCAGGAAAACACAAAGTAAGACTTCTTTCAGGTTCCTTCTCACCCGAGACTCAGAATGAATATCAAGAGAACAAATGACAAGAAATGTTGGTGAGGATGTAGGAAAAGAGGAACCTGCCTACATTGCTGATAAGTAAATTTCTACTGCAAATATGGAAATCAATATGGTTACTATATATAAAACCACCATATGACCCATATGTATCACTCTTGAAAGCACTTAACTTTAAATATATTTAAATCTTCTGAAACTGGAATTTGTACTTTTTTCTACACTCTACTACAACAGTAAAACCAAGGAAGAAAAATATTAAATAGCTTCTTTCTTCTCTCTACCTCTATTATATACTGAATTAAGGAATCAGTATTTAATTTTAGTCTCTCACTCCGTTCTAGGCAGGGGTTCACAAAAATCAATGACTGAATACTTACGTTAGTTTTATTTCATCCGATGGTCGAAGTAGTTCACTTGATATTCCTGGTTTAGTTAATGCTGAAAACACTTGTCCTCTTTCAATCCAAGTGTCTTCATCAGACTTTTCTAGTCCTTTACACATTATATAATTCAAAATATTTGTAACCAACTGAAGAAGCTCCTCTTCACATTCCTATAAAATATTAAGTAATATTAAATTATTAGTTAGGAAATATTAAAAAGCATAACACAGATCCATCTATATATACTTATTATTTACATGTTATTTTTTAAATTATTTTTAATTATGTGTAGATATGTTTCTGAATGTGTGAATGGGCACATAAGTGCAAGTGCCTCAGGAAACCAAAGCTATCAGATCCCTGGAGCTAGAGTTACGTACAGTTGTGAGCTTTCTGATGAGAGTTCTGGGAATGGAACTCAGGTCTTCTGGAAGCACATCAAGTACTCTTAACTCCTGAGGTCCCTTTCCTGTCCCCTTTTAACATGCCTTTATTGCCTGAAGACACAAAATGTGTCAGATGCAGGCTTTGTTCTAAAGAGAGGGATGGGGAGCTAGAAAGATGGCTAAGTAGTTACGGGTCAAAGTGGTTCAATTCAGGCACCCAAATGGTGGCTTACAACCATTCATAACTTGAATTCCAGGACATTCAATCCCTTTGTGTGTGTGTGTGGGGGGGTTCAGGACAGGGGTTCTGTGTGTAACAGCCCTGGCTGTCCTTGAAATAGCTGATGTGGGAGTCCCTCTGTGTTGCTGTGATACCATCAATGAATAAAGAAACTGCCTTGGCCTTTAGATAGGGCAGAATTTAGGTAGGTGGGGTGGACTGGACTGAATGCTGGAAGAAAAAAGGGCAGAGTCAGAGAGATGCCACGGAGCCACCAGAATCAGACAGGCTAAAACAAACTTTGCTGGTAAGCCACTGCTACACGGCAATACAAAGATAAATGGAGATGGGTTAAATTAAAATATAAGAGTTAGCCAATAAAAAGCTAGAGCTAATGGGCCAAGCAGTAATTTAAATAATACAGTTTCTGTTTGATTATATCGTGTCTAAGCTAGCTGGGTGGCTGAGACGAACAAGTGGTTCCTCCTCCAACAGACTGGTGCCCACATGGACAGCTAAATCCACTTATAAAACCTAAGAGAGTTTGAAAAGGAATTCTAGACACAAAAATACAGAGTTTAACACAGCTTCTTTCTGCTTGCTGGCAGCATGGAGTAGCTCCATTAAGAAAAGTTTTCCTCGCTCAGCAGTAGCAGCAGAGGAAAAAAGTCGCACCATTTTGAAATGCAGGCTTTCTGGGACGAGCTGCCAGCACAACTTCTGGCTCTTTCAGGAGACCAAGTATTTGGATGGGGTTTGTGTGCAGATTGCTGCAGCTTGCTTAATGGCGACATTGATTGGCTGTGTGCCTGAGAATGGAGCAGTGTCCATGGCTCTCAGAGTGGCAAGCAGCTCACCATGCTGGACTGTGCAGAGCAAGCAGGCACACCATATATATCTTAGTAATGGCACAGCTTAAGTTTTAGACTGGGTGGGCAAGCAGTTAGTACTGTATAAACCTTAGTACTGGCGCACCTTAAGTTTTAAGAAGCGCTTAGCATTTTAAAAAGTGCTCCTGGACAGTAAAGAATTACAGCTATGCAATAAACACAAATCCAGATGAGTCATAGTGATGGATAAATGTATGGAGGCTTGGGAGAGAGAAGAAAAAGAGTACAGAGAGTTGGAAAAGAAGTAAATTGTTTTTTAAAAAAAAGTCTTTAAAGAGACAGTACAGACAGTCATAGATTAAAAGGAGTAAAGAAAAACAAGCCACGTCAAAATGGAAAATTCACAGAGAGTCTGGATTATGTATGTATATTATTATGTTAACTTTGAATTTTTTTGACTGTGAATGAGTTAGGTATAGAGAAACATTTTGCTGTATGGGCTGCTAAGCTAAATCAGCATGTATATTAAAAGGGTATCATGGCTTCAAATTTGGGTCTAGGATATGTTGCTTTGAAAAAGAGTTTCTTCTCTTGTTTCCACAGAGGATGAGAACCTGTGCACTGCTTCCAGACTGGTGTGGTTTGATAGAGCACGACCCACTGAAAGGTTGCCGTGAACACCCTCAAAAAATTACTTCACCCACCTGCTGACTGAGATAAACCCAGCACACAGGATACACCATGAAAGACCTGATTAACAGCACCCCCAAAATGCAGGAAGCAGTATGAACAGATCTACACCCATATTCCTAAATATTGTTTATAATAGTTTCTTTGCATTTAAAGGGGGATATGCTATAGGTATGAATAATTTGCATTGGTATGTATCTTGGTTAATTGGAACAAATTTAAGGTCAATTTTGTTATGTATATTTATGATCTTCATTAAGGTATTGTGAGTGTGCAGTTCATTTTAAAATGTAATATATAATTCAGCAATATAGGTAAAGTCATCTATAATAATCAAGCTTGTAGTCATGTTAGTTAGATTTTCTACATGTACAGAGATGTATTTCACTTAGATAGGCATTCTTCAAATCTTTCAGAGATTTCAGAATATGGCATTTAAAATATTTTAAAACTTCAGAGTTATCATGACAATGAGACACATCTGCTCCTAGAAGCACAAGCTACTTTAAGAAGGTGGGCATTGAAGAGGCTCCTTATAGAGTTAGTTAGCCATTTGGGCAAGAAACTGCTCTTTCCTGGACTGTTTAACTGGACATGAAGGACCCGCAGAGAAATGACTGCTGAACTTGCCTAAAGGTTAGATGATACTCTGCTTCATGAAAGTGTCTCTAAGACATTCTGCAGGATATAGAAGTAATTGAACTGTCTTTCAAATTTCCTGCTTCATGGAAAAGTCTGCTGGATACTATGGGCCTGTAGGCTGAAGATGGATGCCCCAACAGTACAGAACTTTGGGTGGCTGTTTAAGCAGCAAGATATCTCTGTCAATTCTAGAGTTTTGGAAGTTGATTACAATGTACTTCCTATTTACTTAGGTAGTATTTTATCCTCCTGGAGTGTTTGATAGAGTTGACGAATTTATACTTATAGTCTTCCTTAGTTATGATAAAAGATAAAATAGATATAAATATTTACTGTAATTCTTGCTTGATAACTATTTCGTTATACATAATTTTACTACGTTAAAGTCAAAACCTTCCTTTTTATTTAAACAGAAAAGGGAGGTGATGAGGGATTCCTCTCTGTGTGCTGTGATTACCATTAATGAATAAAGAAACTGCCTTGGCCTACTGATATGGCAGAACTTAGGTAGGCAGGGGGGACTGGACTGAATGCTGGGAGAAAGAAGGACGGAGTCAGAGAGACGCCATGGAGCCACCAGAGTCAGACTTGCTGAAACTTTGCTGGTAAGCCACTGCAATGTGGTGATAATGAAGATAGGTTTAATTAAAATACAAGAGTTATTCTTATAAAATAAGAAGTGAGAGCTAATGGCCCAAGCAGTGATTTAAATAATATAGTTCCTGTTTGATTATTTTCTATATCCTGCAGAATGTCTTGCAGACACTTTCATGAAGCAGGAACCCCCAAAGGATCATTTCTCCTTTAGGCAAGTTCAGCAGTCATTTCTCTACAGGTCCTTCAAGTCCAGTTAAACAGTCCAGGAAAGTGCAGCTTTATATCTAAGCTAGCCAGGCAGCCGAGACGAACAAGCAGCCCCTCCTCCAACAAACAGCTCTTATACAACAGGCTGGTCTTGAACTTACAGAGATTCACCTGCCTCAGCCTCCCCGAGTGCTGGGATTAAAGGCAACTAAAAGTCCTTTTTGACCTCAACAGGCACCAGGCACAAATATGGTACATGTACACATAAACACACAAGCAAAATATTCATAAACACAGAGCAAAATGTAACATGTGCGTGTTGGTATGCTCAAGTCCTATTACCATACATATACATACAAATAACAAATACGGGCACATCAAAACAAAACAAAAAAGGAAGATATTTACAAGTGACTTGTGACAATGACCCTTCTAAGTTTTAGATGAGACTTAGACTATGAATGGAAATATTAGTTAATGGCTCACATATTGCAAAGGACCAGATATAATGAGAATTAAAACTGATTTTGGAATGATAAGCAAATTTACCTCTTGACTTTCAAGGAAAGTGAAGTCATCACTAAAGTCCATTTCATTTGTGATACTCCTTTCTCTGTCAGACGGCATAGAAAACGACTTAGTAGACTCCACTGGGGATGGTGTGCTAGGTGAACTATCTGGCATTTGACTTCCACACTCACTCAGTTCACATGAGTCAGTTCCACTGAGATCTAAACTTAGATGGGAAGTGTTACTATGCCAGAATTCTTCTTCATTTTCTGACTTGAAAGATAATTCTACTTCAGAGTTTACTTCTTGAACTAATGGTGTGTTTGAGTTCAGGGACTGACTATCTTCCAAACTCCAATGATCTGAAGATACAACAGGTAATGTCATCTTTTCATCATCTAGCTTTTCAGTTGACATATTTTTATTTTCTTTCATTGAAACAGCCTTTCCTTGTTTATGAAGAGAATTTGCATTTTCAAAGTTTGCTTTTAAGAGAAGTCTAACAAAGGTATCTTGCCAACCCACTTGTTGTGCTATCTGGTATGCTGCATCTGGCTGGGACTGCAAAATCTGTAATATCTGCAAAGAGAACACAAAACAGAAATTACAAAAAAATACAAAGCTCTTCAAAAGGTATACAATATTTTTATGAAAAGATCTCTTTTCAATTATTTTAATAACAGAGTAATTTACTGAGAAACAATAAAAGAATACACTTTCAAATTAAGTTCTCTGTGTGTGGCATATATGAATATGTGTGCATGTACAGATACATATGCTTACTCATAGAGTACAGAAAAGGATTCTGAATGCTTTATTCTATCACTTCCTACCTCATTCCCTTGTAGGAAGGTTTCTCACTGAACCTGGGCTAGGGCAATGGCCAGCAAGACTCAGCTACCTTATGCCTCTAGCTCCTAAAATGCTGGGGTTGCAGACAACACACAAGAACACATACAGCTTTTTACAAGGGGGATGAGGACTCCTTCTTTATGCTTGTGAAATTACTGTTATTGACTGATTTATCTTGTCAGCCCAGGATTATGTTCTTAATAGATTATAAAATATTCGAAGCTCGTTGATATTATAGTATTAATAAATCTAATATTACTTCTGCAGAGTAAAGATGTGCTAAAGAACACAGAAACTACGTGAAATTAATTTGTTGAAATAAAGTATTAATAAGCTAAAAGTATATATAAAATTTAATAAAATGATCATTATGTCAATCATATCAGTTTTCATGAGCTTATTATATTTTTGAAGCAAGGATTATTGAGTAACTGACATGTATCAGCAACGAGCTTAGATAGCAGAGCTAGGGCACACAAGACAATATTCTTTTAGTTATTTTATTGAGCTTTACATTTTTCTCTATTCCCTTCCCTTCCTCTCCCCTCCTCTTCTACTCTCTCCCATGGTCCCCATGCTCCCAATTCACTCAAGAGATCTTGTCTTTTTCTACTTTCCTGGGATTTTGATGGGCATTGCATTGAATCTGTTGATTGCTTATGGTAAGATTATCATTTTTTACTATGTTAATTCTACTTCCTCAAGAGCATGGGAGATTTTTCCACTATCTGGTGTCTTCTTCAATTTCTTTCTTCAAAGATGTAAAGTTCTTGTCATATAGGTCTTCCATTTGTTTGGTTAGAGTTACTATGAGATATTATAAGCTATTGTGGCTATTGTGAAGGGTGATTCTATGATTTCTTTCCCAGCATTTTTAACATCTGTATACACGAGGGCTATTAATATTTGTGAGTTAATCTTGTATCCTGCTACATTACTGAAAGTGTTTATGAGTTGTAGAGGTTGCGATGCCAACTTATGCTGGGGATGTTGTGGTGTAAAAGGAACAGTTCAATATTGCTAGTGGTAATGCAAGCTGGTACAACCCCTTTGGAAGTCAGTATGGCAATTTCTCAGAAAATTAGGAAATAACCTTCCGCAAGACCCAGTAATACCACTTTTGAGTATATATCCAAAGGATGCCCAATTGTGCCACAAGGACATGTGCTCAACTATGTTCATAGCAGCATTGTTTGTCATAGCCAGAACCTGAAAACAACCGAAATGCCCTCAACCAAAGAATGGAGTATTACACAGTAGAAAAAAGGATATCTTGAATTTTGCAGGAAAATAGATGGAGCTAGAAAACATTATTTTGAGTGAGGTAACCCAGACACTGAAAGACAATTATCACATGTACTCACTCATAGGCGGTTTTTAAATATAAAGCAAAGAAAGCCAGCCTATAAACCACAATCCCAGAGAACTTAGACAACAATGAGGACATTAAGAGAGGCATACATAGATCTAATCTACATGGGAAGTAGAAAGTAGAAAAAGACAAGATCTCCTGAGTAAATTGAAAGCATGGGGACTTTGGGGGTGGGCTCAAGGGGAGGAAAGAGGCAGGGAGGGGAGCAAAGAAAAATATAGCTCTCAATAAAAACCAATAAAAAATACACATGAAAATTTTAATTTTAGCATTTAACTTTTAATTAGTTGATAGAGATGCCTCTGATACTTTTTAAAATCATTAACTGGTCTCGTAATGGTTGGGTTACATTTGACTATATTATGTAATAGGAAATATTTACATATTTGCGTTTTCTTGCATCGTTTTTATTCACATTAATAGTAATAGGTACTAATAACAAAAAGATGTTAATAAAACATGGAAAAAGAAGAAAATTGTCTATCAATATGAAACCACATAATATTCAAAAGATTAAACACAGAATAAAAGCTATACAACCAAATATGTTGAGATGGCTTAGTGGGTCATGTGGTAAGGGTTACCAGTACAGGAGACAAAATGTCATAATCAAAATGAAGCACAAAGCCAAAGCAAGTCTTCCAAAGGTTACATGTAAATTGAAGATAAATTATAGGAACTTTTATAAACAAATATTAGGAAATTATTTCCATAAAGTTGAAAAGACAAAGAAAATTTTAAAGGTATATCCAACATGAGATCATGAGCTCCTGCATATGAGGATAGCTATGAATGAAGCTCAACACATGTTTAGAAAACAATGTCATGTCATAATGTCAAAAATTTAGACATAAGGGTTCCAGAAAGATGGCTTGGTTGAAAAAAGGCACTTGATGCCCAGCCTGAAGACTTGGGTTTGATCCCTGGGATCCATCCACAAAGCAGAAGAACCAACTCCCCAAGTGGTCTTCTTAGTTCCACTTTCTCACTGAAGCATGGGCATACTCACACTTGAATGTACACCCCCCACACACGAAATAAATAAAATGTAATAAAAATTTTAAAATACATTTAGATAGTTAGACCCTTTGAAATATGGTGAATCCGTTAGAAATGACCAGGACCAGACCCAGATGAAGTGGTAAATGTTTGCATCACCAGCCACTTGGGAAACTGAAGCAGAAGATCAAAACTTTAAGGTAAGTTTGAGAAACTTAAGATTGTTTCTTCAAAGTAAAAAAATTTAAAAGGAACATGGAGTGTAGTGTTTACCACAAAGAAAGGGAGAAGGATGGGGAAAGAAGATCAGGGGAGGAAAAGGGGAAATGGGCAGGGAGGAGGAAAAAAGTGTACACGCACTGAGGCTCTGGGAAAGGGTGGTGTTTCTGGTGATAAATAATGAAAAGGAATTATTTACAGAAGGGGAAGTAAAGCTAACTCTTGACATACTGGAACTGGGTAGTGGTGGTGCATGCCTTTAATCCCAGCACTCCAGGAGATAGAGACAAGGAGGATCTCTGTTAGTTAGAGGCCAACCTGGTCTACAGAGTCTGAGTTTCAGAATAGCCAGGGCTATACAGAGAAACTCTGCTTCAAAAAACTAAACAAAAAATGACATACTGACTTATTATAATTACATGAAGTTGATTCTTTTCTAAAAGGAACAATTTATTATTTATTTATGTGAGTGTGTATTTATTTAATTTAAGACAATCTTGGATTACATAGGCTGGCTTATGATCCTTTTGCCTGAGCCTCCCATGAGGTGTGATTAAAGTTATACATCACCATGTCTAGTTTAAGCTGCTTATAATAATTTCTATTATGAAATAAGCAAACATAGAACTTGTATCTGCTACAAACTACTCAAAGAAAAACAGTCACAGTAAGATGATCTTATTGTAAAAATACTTCTTGAAAATTTACTAACCTTTCTACAGAGGACCATTCTGACATTTACGTGTGTTCTGTGAGAGATATATACTACAGATAACAGATCTTTGAAATTGATAACAGGATCTATGATTAAAGAAAAGTTAAAATTAAATTTCATGGATATCCAAAGAAAGAACAGTATTACTTGTATGAATGCTGAAGTAATTATTCACTTTCCAAGAAGAACTATAGGTATGTTCAAATATTCCCCCAAAACTTCAGGTTGATAATACTCAAATCAAGCCTACATAACTTCTCTTTCTTTGATTGCCTGAGTATATGGTCTATACCTCAGGGATACAGTACTAATATCTTTTATATAAATGGGTTACCAATGAGACTTGATAAACTACTTAGCAAACCACTGAAGATAAAGAGCCTCATTTCCAGACCCAAGTCGAACATCTGCCATAAATTCTACTTTGTGACTAAGTACAGAAAAAAATATTACAAAACATTAGAAAGAAAATATGTATTAAATTTGTTTTCATTTTACCTCTCAGAACATAAATACCTTTAAACTTTTAAGCTCTTTTTATATATATTTTCTTTAATGCTCTTTTTCTATTTAGGAAACCAATCATTAACTTGGCTACTCAGTTAGTAAACATTTACTTTAAAGCTATGTCCTGGAAGTAAGAAGCAAGTAACAGGTATATATTTTCTAAGAAACACCCTGCAAAATCAAATAACAAGTAATTTAAAAACTAACCTGAAAGAAATTTTTAAGAAAACTTTCACAGAGAAAAACCAATTTCTTAAACACATCACTGTTACAAATCTTAGTCATACCTGTATTAATGATTTGATTGACAAGGTTTTTAATGAGAGACATATTAACTGGAACTTCATTAAGGAGGAGTCCAATTCCTGAATAGCCAACTTCTCTAAGACGGATGCGTTGTTTACTACGTTCATAAACACTGGTGCATTTTAACATCTGTTCTATAACCTGGTCACAAAAAGTAATACAATCTTTTCAATACAGAGAAACATTGGGTTTTGGATCGTTAATAAATTTTACTGAAACTGTATCTATATTTGTGTAAATAACGTTTAAAACTCTAGTTTAAATACGGCCAATGAAAGAGTAGTATATATAGTTAGCAGACATGAAGAAAAGATCTATGTGTCAAGATATTACTATTATCATTATCATTCATTTTTTGTTTTGTATTTTAGATAAGGTCTCTCGATATAGCACCAGCTAGCCTGGAACTCACAACGTAGAGACTAGGCTATCCTGTCTTCCACTGCTAGGACTGAAGGTATGTGCTATCACACCCAGCCTAAAATGGTCTTAACTCATTTACATAACAGACCCAATTTCAAGAACAGAAAACCCAAATTTTAGGGAAGCAACCCAAATAATGTACATCTAAAAATGGGAGTAAAAACTGGATAAAAACTGAACATTCCAGGGGTAAAAGTAATGTTATGCAAAAGGTTATTTTCTTATAAACTATAAAAGGATAATTGTGTCAGAATATCATATACAATCACTAAAAAAATTTTTATAAGAAATAATATTTCCTCTCTATGAATAAACCCTAGTGAGAGCAGATGCTTCCAAGAGCAGCCTCACTGGTAACCAACCATAGGCAACCCTAAAAAACAAACTACTTTAGACCTTTTCTTCATCATTGTATTCTAAAGCTTAGTGATTTGAAACACAAGCAATCAAAACATAAACCCTTAAAAGCATATTTAATAACGTAACTCTAAAAATAATGTAAAAACAAAAAACATCAGACAATTAAGGACAAGGAGAATTTAACTAAGAAAAAAGCTGGTAGATATATGCCTGGATCTTATATTTTTAGTTAACAAAAATTTAAAAACAGTGACTTCAGATAAGGGTTCAGAGTCTTTACAGTTTGGATAGCAAATAAAATATACTCCATGTGTTTTAACAAAGTCATTAGTCTATCAGCTTCAATTTATCACCTGTAATACAGGAGTAAGAAAAGTATTTATCTTCTAAAACAGTGGTAAGGACTAAGAAAACTACTCCCCGAAGAGTACAAAATGATTGAAATATAGTGAGCATTATAGAAGTGCTGCTATTATTAACTGCTAAAATGACCTGATGTACTACACCGATGTACTTTACGTCAAGGAAGAACTCACAGGTTTTATATTAAGAAAAATATGACCAAGCAGATATTCCACTGAGATAATTTGCCTGGTTATATTAATTTTTGCTTGCTATTTTGATGTTTTTGTTTGTTTAGGTTCCCCCCCCTTTTTTTAGTTGTACTAGTAAGATTTGGGGGAGGGACATAAACCTAGCACATACTAAGCCAGTACTATACTACTTAACTATAGTTAAGTTTTTAAACTATAGTATAGTTTTTAAAATACACAAACAACATGAAAAATATATAACTAAACTTAAGAAGTATGCAAAAGTAATCTAGTTATACAGTAAACTCATATACTTACAAATGTACCCAAGATATAAAGATGCCTACAAAATTTGTGTACCTTAAAAATGATTTCTCTTAGTTTGTCAGAGTACTTCTGATTTAGTAGCAAAGCATACAGTATATCAGCATTTCCTGGTTCAAACATCAGTGAGAAAAGCTGACCTCTAGTTGGGCTGGTTCGTAGAAGACTGAAGAGT